>NC_091774.1:60938519-61239591 GCF_029378745.1 Bos indicus | reverse complement strand
ATTGCATTTGTTATGGTCCCAGAAGTCTGTGAGACTGTCCTCAGCTCTTTTCATTCTTTTAACTTTATTTTGCTCTTCAGAAGTTATTTCCACCATTTTATCTTTCAGCTCACTGATTCATTCTTCTGCTTCAGGTATTCTGCTATTGATTCCTTTTAGAGTATTTTTAATTTCAATAATTGTGTTGCTTGTCTCTGTATGTTTATTATTTAATTCTTCTTGGTCTTTGTTAATTGATTCTTACATTTTCTCCATTTTGTTTTCAAGGTTTTTGCTCATCTTTACTATCATTATTTGAATTCTTTTTCACATAATTTTCCTATTCCGTCTTCATTTATTTGGACTTCTGTGTTTATAGATTATTCCTTCATTTGTGCGATATTTCTCTGCCTTTCTTTTTTTTTTTAAAGTTATTGTGTTTGAGGTCTCCTTTTCCCAGGCTTCAAGGAAAGTTGAATTCTTTGCTTGAAGAACGTTGAATTCTTTTTTGCTTTTGGTTTCTGCCCTCCTAAAATTGGTCCAGTAGTTTGTGTGAGCTTTGTATAGGGTGAGATTTATGCTGAGTTTTTGTTTGTTTGTTTTTCCTCTGATGGGCAAGGCTGAGTGAGGTGGTACTCCTGTCTGCTGATGATTGGGTTTGTATTTTTGTCTTGTTTGCTGTTTAGATGAGGTATCCTGCACAGCCTGCTACTGAAGGTTGGGTGATGCCAGGTCTTGTATTCAAGTGGTTTCCTTTGTGTGAGTTCTCACTATTTGCTACTCCCTAGGGTTAGTTCTCTGGTAGTCTAGGGTCTTGGAGTCAGTGCTCCCATGCCAAAGGCTCAGGGTTTGATCTCTGGTCAGGAACAAAGATTCCACATGGGGTTTGTTATGGCATTAAGGGAGAGTAAAACAAATATCCATAATCAAGAAATCAAAGATGAACCCCAGACAAATGGCAGTTTCAAAATCAGGCAAATAATAATTAAAATAATGGAATATACACCCATAAGCAAAGTGAAAACAGTCCAACAAAAATAGTGTACAGTAGATTGATCTGGCAAACAGAGGTAATCGAAAATTTTATTTACCAGTTAAGAACAAAACTAACTTTACCACAAACTGAAAAACAAAACTCAAGCAAGGTGCCAAGTGGAGAATAAAGCAATGAAAACAAAACTAACAAATGTGTTGAGAGGAAAGGAAAGAAAGAATAGATATGCAAAGTTAAAAAGAGGTAGATGAAGATTTATATACATTAAAGATTAACTGCAAGGGGAAAACAACAGTAGGAAAGGCAAATGAAGAAATCACTGTAGAAAAAATATAATAGGTTTAAAAAATTAAAATTATAAAAAAGAGAAAAACAAAAACAAAAAAAAAAACAAAACAGAAGATGAAAGAAAAATGGGGGAAAAAAAGGAAATCTCTACAGAACTGCAAAAGCCCAATGTAGAGGCAGAGGTCTATAACAATAGAAAGTGTGACTGAGTATACACATATACGTATACACCCATAAGCAAAATCAAAACAGTCCAGCAAAAATTAAGTACAATAGATTGACCCAGCAAACAAAGTAAACCAAAAATTATATCTACCAGAACAAAACTAGTTAAAGCACAAACTGGAAAGCAAAAGTAAAGCAAGGTGCCAATTGGGGAATAAAGCAATGAAAATAAAACTAACAAATATGTTGAGAAGAAAGGAGGGAAAGAAAAGGAAGAAAGAATAGATATGCAAAGTTAAATAGAGGTAGATAAAGAAGATTTATATACATTAAAGATTAACTGCAAGGGGAAAAGAACAGTAAGAAAAGCAAACAAAGGTATAAATGTAGAAAAATAATAATAAGTTTAAAAAATTAAAATTAAAAAAAGAGAAAATAAAAAAAAAAAAAAAGAGGAAAACTCCACAGAACTGCAAAAGCCCAGTGTAGAGGTAGAGGTTTATGATAACAATAAAAAAAAAATGTGACTGAGGAAAAAGAAAAAACAAAAATCTCAAAAGCGTAACTGGATTTCATACTGCCAATAAAATCGACAACTACAACAGAGTGGGAAAAAAGGGAAAAAAAAGAAAAAAAAATCCAAAGGAATCTATAGAACAAGTCAAAAAATAAGAATAAATGTTTTTCTTGAGTCCCAGTCGTTTTCTGCACTGGGACTCACAGTCCACCTTACCTCCCTAGGATGCCCTCCAACACTGTACTGATCTCTGGACCTGATGTATGGGCTGCTCAGATTCTAATCTGGTCCTACTCCTGTGTGTTCTTGCCTCCAATGTCCACAGCTATCACAGTTAGTGCATTTTCTTTTGTGGGAGCTCCCAATGGCCTTTTATATATTCCATAGACACAGTCTGCTTAGTTGATCGTGTGGATTTAATCTGCAGCTTGTACAGCTGGTGGGAAGGTTTTGGGTCTTCTTCCTTAGCCACACTGCCCCTGGGTTTCTACTGTGGTTTGATTTCCACCTCTACATCTCGTCCACTGGGGTTTAGCTCCTGGGGCTGCCCCGGAGGGCTTGGGTTTGCCCCTGTGCGGGCCAGGTGTGGAAGTGGTGCAACTGCTTTGGGTCGCAGGGGTTCTGGCAGCACCAGGTACTCAGGGGGGGTTGGCAGCTAGGGTAGCAGGAAATATAGTGCTCTAGAAGGGTATGGCAACCAGTATTGGCCAATACACTCCAGTATTCTTGCCTGGAGAACCCCCTCTCTGACAGAGAAGCCTGGCAGGCTGCAGTCTACAGGGTTGCAAAGAGTTGGACCGACGTGACCCTGAGCGCATAAACACAAAACTTTTTTTATTTTTTGCCTGTGGCAGCTCTGCCCCAGTGAGAGTTGAGCGTGAAGGTGGTGCAGCTGCTTGACTTGCAGCTACCCTGGCGGCACCAAGTGTTCAGGGACACAGACTGCCTCCACCGCAAGAGTTATGGCCCTATCAGAATCTCTTTTCAAGCTTCTTGTAGCTGGCAATCAGAAGGCCTCTTTGGCCAGTCTTTCTCAGTAGCTCCGCCCATTCACAGGCACTTAGAGGGATCCCTTGCCTGGGGTTCTTTTCTGTTGTTCCGAGTAGGGTACATAGAGGGGCCGCCTTGACTGGGATCCTACTCTGCAGATTGGTGTATCAGGCACTTAAAGGGGCACCCTGGGTGGGGTCCTACTCTGTAATTCAATGCCTCAGGAATTTGATGGGCCAGGCTCTTTATTGTTCAGCTGCAGCTGCTGGCATGTGGAGAGAGAAAGGCTATGGTGATGGCTCCACCCACTATGTGTGACTCAGCAGTATCGCCTTGCTTCTTTGGCTGCCTGGCTTTCCCCTACAGGCATTTCCCACCTTAATCTCCTCCCTCACTTCCCCTCATCTGTCTCTCTGCAGTCAACCTCAGGCCTCGCACTGGGATTGCTCCACAATCCCTAAACTCCAGCTTCCAGCAGCTACCCCTTCTAGGAGACCCGCGTTCCTGCCCAGTGTAAATATGGCTGCAACAAGGACTGTCTAATTTTCATTCCATTTAGGTTGCCATAGATCAGCTGTTTCACTCTCAGCCTTAAATGTTTCTCCTCTGACTCAGACACTGTGGGGATAGGACCCCTGCTTCAGTTCCCCACCTGCTGAGGGTAGGTCCAGTCCTACTAATACTCCTGTTTTTCCCCTTAGTTCCTTCCTCCTCCCGAGTTTTGCGTGGTTCTATGTATTCTTTTCCACTGGTCAGGTCCTTCTGTCCACTCTCAGCTGGTGTTCTGCATGTGCTTATGTTTCTGAAGGTGTATTTCTGTTGCATCCATGGAGAAAGATGTACTCCACATCCACCTACTCCTCCACCATCTTGTACCAATTTTACGTATTTTAATGATACAAGTACTTAGTGTTTTTAGTATTTTAGGTTTGATACTACCGAAAATACTAAAACATATTCATTCTACTGAAGAATGGATATTAGGAAGAATTTTATATTGTCTGAGGAATTACATGTGGAAGATGATTTTAAGGCATTTTTAACCATGTGCCTACAATATGCACGGTGTAACATTCAATATTTAGGAAGGCACAAAAGTGAAGTGAGATGTTTTTTCTTCTAATCAATGTTAACCTCACTAGCACAATGTCTTAAAGTTGACTATAATCATTCTTTTTGCAAGTAAGTTCCACTTGACAGTTCAGTCAAACTTTTCTCTACACCTTCTATGTATGCTGCTTACACTGAAGCTAATATTGCTTCCAGATTTCAGTATTATTGGCCTACAGGAGCATGGCTGAGTTTATTTCATAATCCCTTCCAAATTCAGTTAATTAAATGGAAAAATGTTAGTAAAATCAAACATTTGTCACTACAGTAAAAAGTTTATTCAAATTGCATTTTTCTCTTTTTTGAACTGGTGGTTTTGGCATTGTAAATCTGCTTTCCAAATTCACCCACAAACATGTTTCTGTGGAAACAGAGCTACAAATAGAAGCAGTGGTTATTGATTTTCTTTGGGGGCTACCACCTGGTTTCTGCAAAACCCTGGATAGCATATGCCAACTTCCATGCGTATTTTATCTCCTTTCTCTTTCCCTACCCCACCCGTACCCTCACAGGTTTAAAATAATCCAGGCCTATCAATTATTTATCAAAAGAGTAGTAGACTAGCTGATTAAACAAAGAGAATCTGACCTCTGCTTGTTCTCAGAGTGTTGGAGGTGTGACCTCTTCTACAGCCAGCCTCTTACTGTTTTTAGGGAACACTACTCAAGCTGACTTGAAAAATAACATTAAAAAAACTGAGATCAAGGCATCTGGTCCTGTCATTTCATGGCAAGTAGAAGGGGAAAATTGGAAGCAATGACAGATTTTATGTTCTTGGGCTCCAAAATCACTGTGGATGATGACTGCAGCCATGAAATTAAGACACTTGCTTCTTGGAAGGAAAACTATGACCAAGCTAGACAGCGTATTAAAAAGCAGAGGCATCACTTTGCTGACAAAGGTCCATATAGTCAAAGCCATTGGCTTTTCCAGTAGTCATGTATAGATGTGAGAGTTGGACCAAAAAAGAGGCTGAGCACTGAAGAATTGATGCTTTTGAATTGTGGAGCTGGAGAAGACTCTTGAGAGCCCCTTGGACTGCAAGGAGATCAAATCAATCAATCCTAAAGGAAGTCAACCCTGAATATTCATTGGAAGGACTGATGCTGAAGCTGAAGCTCCAGTAGTTGGGCCACCTGATGCAAAGAGACAACTCATTTGAAAAGACCCTAATGCTGGGAAAGACTGAAGACAAAAGAAGAAGGAGGTGGCAGAGGATGAGATAGTTGGATAAGATCACCAACTCAATGGATAAATTTGAACAAACTTTGGGAGATAGTGGAGGACAGAGAAGCCTGGCATGCTACCATCCATGGGGTCTCAAAGAGTCAGACACAACTTAGTGATTGAACAACAACAACTCAAGCCCAGGATGATCCTCCACCATTCTTTAGACCTTTGTTATGCTCCCTAGTGCTCCCCAGCCTCTCCAAACCTTATTTAGCCCCTTATCCTTTGATCTAGGACCTCCATGTACTTAACTCCCCTCTCAACTCTGTCTCAGCTAACTCCTACCTACCCAACAGATTGCACTCTAGACACTTCTTCCTTTAAGAAGTCTCTGCTGACCTTCCCTTTAGAGTAGGTTAGATACGCCTGTTAAACATTGCTGTAGCACTCGTAAATGGTAATCATAACATCTATGTTGTTACAGATGACTGTAGAAAATTATAGAAGGCTTTAATTAAATAAAAAAGTTTGGCGTAGTGTTTTAGTTTTCTTCAGCAACTGTAAGAAAATATCACAATGTTGATGGTTAAATAAAGAAATAGAAATTTATTTTTTCCACCGTTTTAGAAGCCAGAAGTTCAAAATCAACGTGACAGCATTGTTCTGTCTCTAAGGGAGATTCTGTTCCTTGCCTCTCCCAGCTTTTTGTGGCTATTGGAAATTCTTGGCTTATGGCTGCCTTATTCCAGTCTCTGCCCTTGGGGCCATGTTGTCTTCTCTTATCTGTGGATCTCACCTGTGTTTCTTTTGTAAGGAGATTTAGGGCCCACCTAGATAAACCTGGATTTAGGATGTCCCTGGTGGCTCAGGTGGTAAAGCGTCTGTCTACAATGAGGGAGACCTGGGTTCGATCCCTGGGTTGGGAAGATTCCCCTGGAGAAGGAAATGGCAATCCACTCCAGTACTATTGCCAGGAAAATCCCATGGACAGAGGAGCCTGGTAGGCTACAGTCCATGGTGTCGCAAAGAGTCGGACACAACTGAGCGACTTCACTTTCCTTTTCCTTTCCTTTTTGGATAAACCAGCCTGATCTCTTCATCTCAAGATCTGAGTCACATCTGCAAAGATCTTTTTTTTTTTCCCAAATAAGATAATATTACAGATTCTGGGAATTAGGATATGGAGGACATATCTTGTTGTTTCCATCATCCAGCTCAGTGTGTATAGTCACTGGCACCAAACACTATAAGGAAGAACAGCTCTTAATAAAGAGGAAAGTAATGATAATGACTTGGTAGAAAAATCAGAGCATATCCCCACTGGCTCTCATTAGAGTAATGTTTGGCTTTGGTGGACTGTGTCATGGTAATACCCTCATCAGTGACTTCACTTCTGCTATTGTCTCCACATGAGAGATCCTTAATAGCCTTATCTTACCCAATTTTGAAGTTCAGTTCAAGTTTAACGTTCCCTACAAAACCTACTAAATCAATAGCAGTGAAACTAAAACACCTAACATGTATTAAGTCCTTACTACTAATACTTGCCTGGTGGCTCAGACAGTAAAGAATCTGCCTACAATGCAGGAGACCTGGGTTTGATCCCTTTGCTGGGAAGATTCCCTGGAGGAGGGATGGCAACCCACCCCAGTATTCTTGCTTGGAGAATCCCCAGAAGCCTACAGTCCATGGGGTTGCAAAGAATCAAACGTGACCAAGCGACTAAGCACCGCACAGCACATTAATACCTGCCAGGCATGGTACCAAGAGCATTAATTTCCCTTCTGATACCCGCACTGTTCTTCCTTCCTTTGACTTGGTATAACATTTATATCTGTACCACCATAAACACTATTTAATTATATACTGTCAGGTAAATTAATTGTAGGCTATGCAAGTGGCCTATATATAAATTCCTTATAATATACACTACTTATATACTGTTTTACTACATCATATTACTGTGGCAAACATTCACTAGAGTACTTACAATGCACCAGGAACTGAGTACTTAAATTCTCTCTTTTAATCCTCAAAGCAATTCCACCTTGTGTGTACTGCCTTTATTTCCTTTTCAGATGAAGAAAACAAATTTTAGTTAATTGCCCATGGCCAAGTGATGGTCCATAAGTGATGGAATCAGAATTTGAGTCAAAGCTGTCTAACTTCAGAGACTTGTCACAAAGACTTGTATATTATCTTATTTATTCGCCACTCTACCATGTAAGATTTGGTTTCACCTTCCCAAGCGTCTATGTGGAATCAAAGCTTCTTAACCATATTTGTGCTTTCTATGATGGTCTATTATGATGCTGACTTCTTGAAATGAATCTTTGTTTGTTTGTTTCTGGTCCTGAACTGGATGACATAAAGAGTTCTTTAGCCGATAGCTATAATTTTACTCCCATCAGCAATACAGATGTACCCAGTTGAGAGACTGCTCAAAATAACCCAAACTGCTCCCCCATTTCATCCGTTTCACCCTTTAAGCTAGTCTTCCTCCAAGGTAGGGAGTCAAGGAAATCAGCATAAATTGTTTTCATTCTCAGTATTTTCAAGGTCATAATGTAGGTAGCATTAATACCATCAGTCGGAAGTTGTGAATGGTTAGAAATAGACTCTGAATCCTTTGCCAAAGCTCTCTCAGCTCTAGAGGCAGAGAATTACATGTCTGTTCAAGAATGTCTAGGGCTGGGACTTCCCTGATGGTCCTGTGGTTGAAATTCAGCTATTTCAATGCAGAAGTTGAAGGCTCAATCCCTGGTTGGAGAACTAAGATCCCATGTGCTGCGTAGTGAAGCCAATAAATAAACTTAAAGAAAAAGAAAAAAAAGAAGAACATCTCAGTTCAGTTCAGTCAGCCAGTCGTGTCTGACTCTTTGCGACCCCATGAATTGCAGCACGCCAGGCCTCCCTGTCCATCACCAACTCCTGGAGTTCACTCAAACTCATCTGCATCGAGTTGGTGATGCCATCCAACCATTTCATCCTCTGTCGTCCCCTTCTCCTCCTGCCCAATCCCTCCCAGCATCAGGGTCTTTTCTAATGAATCAACTCTTCGCATGAGGTGGCCAAAGTATTAGAGTTTCAGCTTTAGCATCAGTCCTTCCAATGAACACCCAGGACTGATCTCCTTTAGGATGGACTGGTTGGATCTCCTTGCAGTCCAAGGGACTCTCAAGAGTTTTTTCCAAGACCACAGTTCAAAAGCATCAATTCTTCAGTGCTCAGCTTTCTTCACAGTCCAACTCTCACATCCATACATGACCACTGGAAAAACCATAGCCTTGACTAGACGGACCTTTGTTGGCAAAGTAATATCTCTGCTTTTGAATATGCTGTTTAGATTGGTCATAACTTTCCTTCCAAGGAGTAAGCATCTTTTAATTTCATGACTGCAATCACCATCTGCAGTGATTTTGGAGCCCCTAAAGTAAAGTCAGCCACTGTTTCCACTGATTCCCCATTTATTTCCCAGGAAGTGATGGGACCAGATGCCATGATCTTCGTTTTCTGAATGTTGAGCTTTAAGCCAACTTTTTCACTCTTCTCTTTCACTTTCATCAAGAGGCTTTTGAGTTCCTCTTCACTTTCTGCCATAATGGTGGTGTCATCTGCATATCTGAGGTTATTGATATTTCTCCAGGCAATCTTGATTCCAGCTTGTGCTTCTTCCAGCCCAGCGTTTCTCATGATGTACTCTGCATATAACTTAAAGAAGCAAGGTGACAATATACAACTTTGATGTACTCCTTTTCCTATTTGGAACCTGTCGTTCCATGTCCAGTTCTAACTGTTGCTTCCTGACCTGCGTACAGGTTTCTCAAGAGGCAGGTCAGGTGGTCTGGTATTCCCATCTCTTTCAAAATTTTCCACAGTTTATTGTGATCCACACAATCAAAGGCTTTGGCATAGTCAATAAAGCAGAAATAGATGTTTTTCTGGAACTGTCTTGCTGTTTCGATGATCCAGCGGATGTTGGCAATTTGATCTCTGGTTCCTCTGCCTTTTCTAAAACCAGCTTGAACATCTGGAGGTTCATGGTTCACGTATTGCTGAAGCCTGGCTTGGAGAATTTTGAGCATTACTATACTAGCGTGTGAGATGAGTGCAATTGTGCGGTAGTTTGAGCATTTTTGGCATTGCCTTTCTTTGGGATTGGAATGAAAACTGAGCTTTTCCAGTCCTGTGGCCACTGTTGAGTTTTCCAAATTTGCTGGCATATTGAGTGCAGCACTTCCACAGCATCATCTTTCAGGATTTGAAATAGCTCAACTGGAATTCCATCACCTCCACTAGCTTTGTTCGTAGTGATGCTTCCTAAGGCCCACTTGACTTCACATTCCAGGATGTCTGGCTCTAGGCCAGTGAATCACACCATCGTGATTATCTGGGTCATGAAGATCTTTTTTGTACAGTTCTTCTGTGTATTCTTGCCACCTCTTCTTAATATTTTCTGCTTCTGTTAGGTCCCTACAATTTCTGTCCTTTATTGAGCCCATCTTTGCATGAAATGTTCCCTTGGTATCTCTAATTTTCTTGAAGAGATCTCTAGTCTTTCTTATTCTGTTGTTTTCCTCTATTTCATTGCATTAGTCACTGAGGAAGGCTTTCTTATCTCTTCTTGCTATTCTTTGGAACTCTGCATTCAGATGCTTTTATCTTTCCTTTTCTCCTTTGCTTTTTGCTTCTCTTCTTTTCACAGCTATTTGTAAGGCCTCCTCAAACAGCCATTTTGCTTTTTTGCATTTCTTTTCCATGGGGATGGTCTTGATCCCTATCTCCTGTACAATGTCATGAACCTCCATCCATAGTTCATCAGGCATTCTATCAGATCTAGTCCCTTATATCTATTTCTCACTTCCACTGTATAATCATAAGGAATTTGATTTAGGTCATACCTGAATGGTCTAGTGGTTTTCCCTACTTTCTTCAATTTAAATCTGAATTTGGTAATAAGGAGTTCATGATCTGAGCCACAGTCAGCTCCTGGTATAGTTTTTGCTGACTGGATAGAGCTTCTCCATCTTTGGCTGCAAAGAATATAATCAATCTGATTTCAGTGTTGACCATCTGGTGATGTCCATGTGTAGAGTCTTCTCTTGTGTTGTTGGAAGAGGGTGTTTGCCATGATCAGTGCGTTCTCTTGGCAAAACTCTTTTAGCCTTTGCCCTGCTTCATTCCGCATTCCAAGACCAAATTTGCCTGTTACTCCAGGTGTTTCTTGACTTCCTACTTTTGCATTCCAGTCCCCTAGAACGAAAAGGACATTTTTTTGGGTGTTAGTTCTAAAAGGTCTTGTAAGTCTTCATAGACCTGTTCAACTTCAGCTTCTTCAGCATTATTGGTTGGGTCATAGGCTTGGATTACCATGATATTGAATGGTTTGCCTCGAAAACGAACAGAGATCATTCTGTCGTTTTTGAGATTGCATCCAATTACTGCATTTTGGACTCTTTTGTTGACCATGATGGCTACTCCATTTCTTCTGAGGGATTCCTGCCCGCAGTAGTAGATATAATGGTCATCTGAGTTAAATTCACCCATTCCAGTCCATTTTAGTTCGCTGATTCCTAGAATGTTGACGTTCACTCTTGCCATCTCCTGTTTGGCCACTTCCAATTTGCCTTGATTCATGGACCTGGCATTCCAGGTCCTATGTAATACTGCTCTTGTCAGCATCGGACCTTGCTTCTATCACCGTCACATCCACAACTGGGTATTGTTTTTGCTTTGGCTCCATCCCTTCATTCTTTCTGGAGTTATTTATCCACTGATCTCCAGTAGCATATTGGGCACCTACTGACCTGGGGAGTTCCTCTTTCAGTATCCTATCATTTTGCCCTTTCATACTGTTCATGGAATTCTCAAGGCAAGAATACTGAAGTGGTTTGCTATTCCCTTCTCCAGTGGGCCACATTCTATCAGACCTCTCTACAATGACCTGCCCATCCTGAGTGGCCTCACAGGGCATGGCTTAGTTTCATTGAGTTAGACAAGGCTGTGATCCGTGTGATTAGATTGACTAGTTTTCTGTGATTATGATTTGTGTGTCTGCCCTCTGATGCCTCTCGCAACACCTATCATCTTACTTGGGTTTCTCTTACCTTGGACATGGGGTACCTCTTCACAGTTGCTCCAGCAAAGCGTAGCCACTGCTCCTTACCTTTTACGAGGGGTATCTCCTCACGGCCACCCCTCCTGACCTTGAACGTGGAGTAGCTCCTCTTGGCCCTCCTGTGCCCCCAAAAGAACATCTAGGACTACTTTATTTGGTATTCTTAAACAGCAAAACTGTTTATCTTCCCAGAACCATATTCACACGAACAATGATATCGTAAGGTTTCTATACCATTAATTTTACTCATCAAAAGGAAAGATGACAAGATTTTTTTTAAAAAGATTTTCTCAAACCATCCTTTATCAGTTTTCCAGTTTACATCAGCTCAGCTTGGACTACAGCAGAATTATGGATTTTAACACAACACAGACAAATGCCAGCTAGTTTTTTCCAACTTTGATTTTAATATTCATTTAATTGACACCTTAGTCCTAGTTTCCTTTATGATATCAGAACTTTTCAAAGAAATAAATTAAAAATGTGTATCCCAATGCTTGAGAAATTCCATGGACAGAGAGTACGGTGCATGTGATCTCAAAGAGTTGGACATGACTGAGCGACCAAACACATATACACACACACAGCCCAAAGAAGTGTTAAAAATTTAAAATATGTTAACAAGTATTAAGTTTCTGTTAAAATTACCAAACTGATCTGGCAAATTAAAAAAGTGAATCCTTGTGCTCTAGAAATGTTTACTTTGTCAGGTGGGTTTTAGAAATAAAAAAAGAAAATGAAGTACTTTCCAATAGATTCATTCAGTTGTAAATAGTGATGGTAACAGTTCACCATTGTTTATGAGAGCTCACTGGTGAGAATCTAGTCTTAGAATTTAGCTTTATGAAGAAGGCAATGCTTTTATGTCCAATGAACTGATAAGAAAATTAAAATCAGAGAAATCATGTAATTTCCCCAAAGTCAGGCAGCTAGTAAAGAATAGTGGGTATTTTACTCTATACAGAATACATAAAGTGTACTGTTAAATACACTGTCCTCTCCAACAATAATTGCCAACACGTTGTTCATGAGTAAATATTTTACAAAGCTGATGATGTAATAATGCTGAACTTTATGTCTGAGCCCTTTGCTCCCGAAAAGCAATAATAGTTAAGAAATCTTCCTGCCCTCTAATGACTCTGCTGTGCTGCTGTATTTTGAGTGAAGACTCACTCCTTTTCAAGGACTTCCATAAACTCTAGGATGACCTTCTTGCATATTTATCCCTAAAAATTCCAAGTTCCTTGCTGTTTTTTTGAGACCTTCCCCATTTATGAATGTTCCTCCTATTGTAACAGTATACATAAAATCACCTCCTTTTCTGCCTTTGCCTTTCACAGTTTGGTACTGTAACTCAGACATGACATCACTTTTGGACCCCTGTGTACTCTACCCAGGAAAGGACTTCTGGGACCCTTTGTCCTCTGCTCCTGGCTAATGATTTGTAGCCCAATGGTAAGTCCACCTCCTGGTCCTGTGCTGTGGACTTGTGTCTAGTCTATTCGGTAGCATGGTTAGGATTTGATTTTAATTCTTTTTAAACATGTGCCTGATTTCTACTGCTAGCTTCTTCGGGTTTTGCGGTCTGACCATTTGGGAGTCTCTGTAAAGGAATGACTGGATTATAGAGATCTTCTCTCTGTCGGATGATAGAGACCGAGATTCTGCTTTGTTAGTCTTGTCTGTTTGTCTATTTGGAGTCCAAATCAATTTAGAATAGTTCTTTGATATGGATTAGTGAGTTTTTCTTTTCTGGGTTTGTATGTACTTGACCTATGACCAAAATTTTTAGAACTGAAGCCATATGTCTATGTCTGTGACTCAGAAAGGTCTT
The DNA here is from genome assembly GCF_029378745.1 of Bos indicus. Lineage (NCBI taxonomy): Eukaryota > Metazoa > Chordata > Mammalia > Artiodactyla > Bovidae > Bos > Bos indicus. Next base: position 61,226,426 of record NC_091774.1, on the reverse strand, counting down.
TACCTCTCAATATGTGAGTGTGTAATATTTCCTACCTCCAGTTGGAATTACCCAATTTGATTATACCTTAACGAACTGCTTAAGGACTTCTATTTTGATTGGCTGACAGGTAAATTATTGCATACGTACATTGAATATTCCTAAAATATCCAGAAATTAAGGAAATTAAACTACTAACATTTTCTTTTTAAAAATGTTTTTTATTTTATGCAGTTATTTACTTTTGTCTGCACAGGGTATCCATTGCTGTGTGCTGGTTTTCTCTAGTTGTGACAAGCAAAGGTAATCTAGCTGTGGAGTGCGAGCATCTCATTGTAGGGACTTCATTTGCTGTGCAGCACAGGCTCAGTAGTTGTGGCACGTAGGTTTAGCTGCTCAGGGGCATGTGGGATCTTCCTGGACCAGATATCAAACCCATGTCCCATGCATGGCAGGCAGATTCTTAACTGCTAGACCACCAGGGGAGTTTCGTGAACTACTAAGATTTTCAATATGCCAAATTTTGAAAATATTCTCACAGAAACCAAATCAGAAAAGTTTTATTATTTCAAACTTACATGCTTTATGTAAATCTTTGGCAAATGCGAGTTGTTTAATATTTTTTGTGTAATAAAAACAATAATGTTTTCTCTGATTTATCAGCATTGGGTATGATAAACACATAGACTTTTATTCTATTTCCATGTTCTAGGGTAAGACTCACCTCCGTCTTTTCTCGTGACCCCCATATGATTCAAGGATGAGTCCTGTTTTATCTGAAAATTTCCTCATTAGTGAATAATCTACACATTGTAATGGCTAGAATAAAATCAGTTCCCTGTTGTCTTGTGCATTTTGTCTTTCACATACTTTATTTTATCTCCTCCAATTCTTACAACAACCTTATCAAGCAGGAATCATCATTTTCACTTGGTGGATGTCTAAACATTCCATTTAGAAAACTCAAGAAAACTAATCAAGGTCAGGTATCTATGTAGTAGTGGATAGAGATTTGCTGGTTTTAGAGACTGTGCTCTTAATCTGTAATCTATATATCAACATAAACAAGTCAAATTATACTTTGTATACAGCACATTCAATTTAGCAATGAAATGTTCAATAGCTTCCGTGAGTTAAAGAGGAGTTGTTGTTGTTCAATCTTTAAGTTGTGTCCCACTCTTTGAGACCCCATGGACTGCACCACGCCAGGCTCTCCTGTCTTTCACTATCTCCCAGAGTTTGCTCAAATGTATTTCCATTGAATCAGTGATGCCATCCAACCATCTCATCTTATGTTGCCCCCTTCTCCTCTTGCCCTCAATTTTCCCCAGCATTGGAATCTTTTTCAATTAGTTGACTATTCACATCAGGTGGCCAAATTATTGGAGTTTCAACTTCAGCATCAGTCCTTTCTTTAAGCTTCAAACCAGAGCCAAAGTTCATCATTTCAAGGAGATGCTCTGTCTTGAGCAGGAAAATTTATAGTGCTATTGAATATATTATTAGTATGGGGACTCTGTTGAGCTAAGTTTGAGGTACATGACTAGACCACTAACTGCATATACATTAGTGGTGGCAGAAGGCTGTATGAACCAGAGCTCTCTTGAAAGAGGGCACCAAATACTTTTGTCCCAGATGGAAGAAACCATCTCAGATTATCACACATCAAGCCCACTCTTCTGTAAGCTGATTTTAAACTTTGGCTATTATTAAATATTATTTTGATTGTTTATACAGCTCTGTTTACAGAGCTGTTGATTTTTTGCAGATATGTCCGGCAATGGCACCCCACTCCAGTACTCTTGCCTGGAAAATCCTATGGACAGAGGAGCCTGGTGGGCTGCAGTCCATGGGGTTGATAAGAGTCAGACACGACTGAGTGACTTCACTTTCACTTTTCACTTTCATGCAATAGAGAAGGAAATGGCAACTCACTCCAGTGTTCTTGCCTGGAGAATCCCAGGGACGGCGGAGCCTGGTGGGCTGCCGTCTCTGGGGTCACACAGAGTTGGACACGACTGAAGTGACTTAGCAGCAGTAGCAGCAGCATGTTACCCCTGCTAAGAAACTCCCAATTTTCTTGCATTTTTCAGTAAGTCTCTTGCTGCAGATTCTGCATCTTTCTAAACTAAATATTTCTGCAGCATATTCCTCAACCATAATGAACTTTTACATTCTAGTTTAGTCTCCTTTTTAAAATTTTTCTTCCTTTTAAAATGTTTCTTTGAACAATTAAAACACTAAGCAATCAAGATATTATTTTTCAGAGTGGTCCTGACATTTTTGGCAATGTAGTATTCTAAAATATTTACTGGAATGCTCTGCCTCTCAGAAATGACTCTCTTGGTGCTTTTAACTAACACAGAAGAATATGCATGTGTGAATCTATTCTAAGATGAAAGCAGTGGTTTGATATTGTCCTAAAAATAACTTTAATTTGGATCCAGTCAATTTTATTACATCCTTATTCAAATGATCTGTTTTGAAGTATGGAAGATTTAGTATACCTAGTAGAACATAAGGAAAAATTCTGTAACGTCTTAAGGAAAGCTGCTGTTGTTTAGAAAGCTGCATAAAAAATTCCCATCTGCAAATGGCTATTTATTACTTAGTTAGTTATTTTTAGATTTTTTTTTTTTTTTGATGCATTGCTCAAAGTAGCCTCTGGGTGCATTTGCAGAGTTTAGTAATTAGCTTTCCCACTGTGGCTTACACACAACACAGAAGACAACACAAACATAGAACATGTTCACATACATCAGCATGTATTCACAGGCAGACGAATAAACAGGTAAGTGAGGATGTCTTTCAACCACAGTTTGTCAGCCAAAAATATGATTATTTAATAATACCTTAAAAGTCAAGATTCTTAAGTACTTGACAGTTATCAAGGAGCTATTTCTTTGTTTAGGGATTGTGGTTTGTTTCTGGGCCATGCCTATGTGTCTATATACTTTCCAGGAGGCTGCAAAATGTCTACATTCTTAAAATGAAATCATTATCTCTGAAGTACAGAAAAAACTGAACATACTGCAAAATTTCAGTGTAATGCTGTCTACTAGAGAGCTGCAACTCCATTGTAAAATAGTTTACATAATCCCTAACCTGGAAAGTGTAAACATTTAAAATATGCTAGATGTGAGGCCAAGAAGATCCTCTATAAGTAAGAGTAGCAAAGGTTTCCCAAGATCTTAGAACAACCTGGCATGCTGCTGTTAGAATTAGTGAGCTGGACTTGTATTGGCCCCTGTTCAGAAAATCTCATTCCAAGCACAGACTCAGATGAGTGAACTTCCCTTTGGGATATTGGTGATTTGACCCTTTAAGCCAGTAATTTGTGACTTGAATGGCTTGGTTAAAAAGTTGAGCTCAATCAATCAGATTTCTTCTTTTAGAAATTTTAAAGCATGTGAAGGACCTTTAAATTGAAAGACTGTATAATGATGGACTAAGTGGCCATGTGGGACCACATGCATGGAGATTTTATGGAAAAGCAGACTCATTACTGAGAATCTCTATCTCTCTATATTTGCAACCCCATGTACTATGGCCTGCCAGGTTCCTTTGTCCATGGAATTCTCTAGGCAAGAATACTGGAGTAGGTAGCCATTGCCTTCTCCTGGGGATCTTCCTGACGCAGGGGTTAAACCTGGGTCTGCTGGATTTCAGGCAGATTCTTTATCATCTGAGCCACCAGGGAAGCCTATAGGGTTCACCCAAAGTTCATGTCTCCTGAGAAATCTGTATGCAGGTCAAGAAGCAACAGTTAGAACTGGACAAGGAACAACAGATTTGTTCCAAATCGGAAAAGGAATATGTCAAGGCTGTATATTGTCACCCTGCTTATTTAACTTATATGCAGAGTACACCATGAGAAATGCTGGACTGGATGAAGCACAAGCTGGAATCAAGATTGCCGGGAGAAATATCAATAACCTCAGATATGCAGATGACACCACACTTATGGCAGAAAGCAAAGAAGAACTAAAGAGCCTCTTGATGAAAGTGAAAGAGGAGAGTGAAAAGGTTGGCTTAAAGCTCAACATTCAGAAAACTAAGATCATGGCATCTGGTTCCACCACTTAATGGGAAATAGATGGGGAAACAGTGGAAACAGTGAGAGAATTTATTTTTGGGGGCTCCAAAATCACTGCAGATGGTGACTGCAGCCATGAAATTAAAAGATGCTTACTCCTTGGAAGAAAGTTATGACCAACCTAGACAGCATATTTAAAAAGCAGAGACATTACTTTGCCACAAACGTCCATCTAGTCAAGGCTATGGTTTTTCCAGCAGTCATGTATGGATGTGAGAGTTGGACCATAAAGAAAGCTGAGTGCCAAAGAATTGATGCTTTAGAACTGTGGTGTTGGAGAAGACTCTTGAGAGTCCCTTGGACTGCAAGGAGATCCAACCAGTCCATCCTAAAAGAAATTGGTCCTGAATATTCATTGGAAGAACTGATGCTGAAGCTGAAACTCCAATACTTTGGCCATCTGATGTGAAAAACTGAGTCGTTGGAAAAGACCCTGATGCTGGGAAAGATTGAAGGTGGGAGGAGAAGGGAATGACAGAGGATGAGATGGTTGGATGGCATCACCAATTCAATGGACATGAGTTTGAGTAGGCTCCAGGAGTTGGTGATGGACAGGGAGGCCTGGTGTACTGCAGTCCGTGGGGTTGCAAAGAGTTGGACATGACTGAGCAACTGAACTCAACTCAAAAAGTTCATTTGGGTTTTTGGTAAAATGTTACAGAAAAATATGACATCTTACCAAAATGTGGACTCCCCTTGTGACTCAGCTGGTAAAGACTCTGCCTGCAATGCAGGAGACCTGGGTTCGATCTTTGGGTTGGGAAGATCCCCTGGAGAAGGGAAGGCTACCCACTTCAGTATTCTGGCCTGGAGAATTTCATGGACTGTATAGTCCATGGAGTCTCAAAGAGTTGGACACGACGTTCACCTCACTTCACTACAGAAAAATGTGAACGAACTTTTAGGTTGTCTCAATATATACCTCTGTTTTTCTTAAATCTTAGTTCTTCAGCTCTTTTGTGGACTCCTGTAAGATCTGACAGTATCCTTACTGTAAGCTGATATATTGTGAGCTAATTTGACCTGCTTTCTATTCTGCTGGGGTCCAGCCCCAGCTGATCCAGGGTATTCGAAGTGGGGACTGCGTCAGCAACTTATTTAAATATTAATTAGAGATATAAAGAGTAATAGAATGAGGATAACTCAGCAGGAAAATTCAGTGGAGAAAAGAGGCTGAGTAGCTTGGTTTATGCGGGAAACCAATAAAACTTCAAGACAAGAAGCTTGCACCACTTACGTAGGCCACAGGCATCCTTCCATTCTCCTGAAGGAGAGGAGACACTGAGGCCTCCCCGGTCGGATCTTAGAAGCCCAGGCATAATTAGTAAGCATGGCGGGCTCTGCACTCCAGATGGAGACTCAGCCAGAGTTTGAGAGAGAGAAGGACATGGGGAGACCAGTATTTTGAGGAACTGATCCCAATTCTTCATTTTCCAGAGTCTGTTTTTATACACTGAGATGTTATACAAAAGTCACATGGGGACAGCAGTCCTGACTTTTATTAAAGTCAGGTGCTTCATACAAATGTATACAGAGGTCTTAGGGGTGTTACATCATCTTCTGGCCAGGGGGGCCTGCTGACAATTTATGACCCTCTCCTTGTGACAGCGGTCAGTCAACACTTATTTCTCCAGGGGTGATTATTCTTAAAACAGACGCCACCCAAATAAAGTTACATTCCTATAGGGTGAGGGTGTAGTGGGTTTTAGTTAAGGAAAGAATTTACTTAGCCTAAGGTCTAACGTGATTTATATCAAAGTTTAATACTTATTTCTTCTATATATTCATTAATGTGTGTAAGGGCAGGGGATGTGGAGACTTGGCAGTAAACATTGGCTCAACAAATGAAAAACCCTTCACCAATACAATTTCTAATCAGCCCACTATACTTATACTAATGGTTTTCTAACTTTTCTAAGGAACCTGTTTTTAGAAGGTTTAAAGCATCTCGTGCCTCTCACGGTTGGGAGGCTGTGAGCAATCACATGTGGCAGGACAAGCCTGTCAGGCAGGCTAGAGAACCTTCAGAGGAGTTTGTAGGTTAAAACACTCTTGTCACGCCTAGGAGTCTTTAATTAACTGGAGCTCTAGGTTAACTCCTTCTCCGAAAGAGGTGGTGGGGGACAGCCCCCCGTAAAGTCAGAGGTGTAGGTGAGAGCACAAAGTAGTAAAGTAGGCAGGCTCTGGTTATGGGGGTAGATGCTCCAGGATTTCCAGGGGGACTCCTGAGGCTCGATCTCGCCTTTGCGTATGTCGAGCCTCCTTCTTCATGACCTTTGCCACGGGCGGAGTGCCTCCCTCCGGCTCCCCGCACTATTCCTTTCTATGAAAAGAATCGTTAATAAAAAAGAAGCTGTAACAGAGACACCACATCCTTTTAGAGACTAGGTAGCACCAGATCAGGGATATAAATCTGGAAACTAATTTACAAATCTGAACACCTGGGGAGAGCAATCATTGCTTCTTTCATAAATGTGAGCAGGTTTTCTGATGTAGAAATATGAACTCTTCTTTCCACCTAGGATTACCTCTCTAACCCCCTAGGAAGGCCCCTTTCCCTCCATTCTCAGGTACTTAGAAAAGTGATTAAGCCTGAAATTGGGGGCTGAGGAAGGAAGGTGGGAAATGCACTTCCACAATCCCCACTTAGAATGATTAGGTGGTGGTAGTAGAATTAAATCATATTAGGACTCATGTGCATTTAGATGGTGTCTGTTCACTAGACTCCTTTGGGAAAGTCTGCTTTCTAGCTATCCTTGTCTGACATTTTCAATTCTTGGACCACATCTCATACCTTTGCTAACAGTTTTTCTCTTCTCTGCCCTAAATCTTCACATGGCATGCTTTCTTGTCATGTAGGCCTCAAATGTCACTTTCTGAGAAGGCTTTCTACAGTTATTCAACTGAAGTTTAAACTATTTTTCCTGACACTCTATTACTTTAAAATTTTCCTCATAACAGTTACTGTTGTCTGAAATAACTTTTTGTTTTTATTTCTATTATTTTTTTAAAAGCAGGGACTTTATCATTACTGCTTCGTGCTTAGATGAATGCCAGAGACAAAAGAAATGCTCAATAAAATTTTGTTGACTTCATAAACGGTTGAAGTTCTTCCCTGTGGCTCAGATGGTAAAGAATCCACTTGCAATGTAGGAACCCGGGTTTGAGATCCCTGGGTTGGGAAGGTCCCCTGGAAAAGGGAGTGGCAATACATTCCAATATTCTTTCCTGGAGAATCCCATGAACAGAGGAGCCTCATAGGCTACAGTCCATAGGTTCGAAAAGAGCTGGACACGACTGAGCAACTGAAACTTTCACAATGAACAGTTAATACCATTAACAATATTCAGAATATTCAAGCTAATATCATCTATAGTCATTTTACAAGAAAAACTGCCCCAAATTACAAATTGGTTTAGAGTGAGTTTTAGGTCATGAAGACTTGATAAAATTTTACTACCATTTTAACAATTTGCAAGTTGATTACAAATCTTTCCATTCCTTGAATGAGAACCTGTAATGACCCATTTCTTACCTGACACCATGCTGGATGTCAGGTCAGTCAGTTCAATCAGTTCAGTTGCTCAGTTGTGTCTGACTCTTTTTGACCCCATGAACTGCATGCAGCACGTCTGGCCTCCCTGTCCATCACCATCTTCCGGAGTTCACTCAAACTCACGTCCATCGAGTCAGTGATGCCATCCAGCCATCTCATCCTCTGTCGTCCCCTTTTCCTCCTGCCCCCAATCCCTCCCAGCATCAGAGTCTTTTCCAATGAGTCAACTCTTTGCATAAGGTGGCTAAAGTACTGGAGTTTCAGCTTTAGCATCATTCCTTCCAAAGAACACCCAGGGCTGATCTCCTTTAGAATGGACTGGTTGGATATCCTTGACTCCAAGGGACTCTCAAGAGTCTTCTCCAACACCACAGTTTAAAAGCATCAATTCTTCGGCACTCAGCTTTCTTCACAGTCCAACTCTCACATCCACACATGACTACTGGAAAAACCATAGCCTTGACTAGATGGGCCTTTGTTGGCAAAGTAATGTCTCTGCTTTTGAATATGCTATCTAGGTTGGTCATAACTTTCCTTCCAAGGAGTAAGCGTCTTTTAATTTCATGGCTGCAGTCACCATCTGCAGTGATTTTGGAGCCCCCAAAAATAAAGCCTGACACTGTTTCCACTGTTTCCCCATCTATTTCCCATGAAGTGATGGGACCAGATGACATGATCTTCATTTTCTGAATGTTGAGCTTTAAGCCAACTTTTTCACTCTCCTCTTTCCCTTTCATCAAGAGGCTTTTTAGTTCCTCTTCACTTTCTGCCATAAGTGTGGTGTCATCTGCATATCTGAGGTTATTGATATTTCTCCTGGCAATCTTGATTCCAGCTTGTGCTTCTTCCAGCCCAGAGTGTCAGGTACCAGTTTCCAATACCATAGTGAAGTCTGCTAGTAAAGACAAGTTAAATATCTGTTATCAAATTTTGATGATGTCTTAATCAGTTCAGGCTGCCATGGAAAAATACCATAGACTGAGTGGCTTAAACAATAGGAGTTTATTTTCTTAAGTTTGAGTGCTGGAACGTCTAAGATCAAGGTACTGGTAAGGTTGGTTTCATTCTGAGGCCTCTTCTCTGAGCTTTTAGGCAGCCACTGTCTTTCTAAGAGAGAGAAGGTGGGGATAGATTGAGAGAGATTAATCTCTCTCTACTGTCTCTTTTTTATAAGGGCATCAGTCCCTTCATAAGGGCCCCATCCTTATGACCTCACCTAACTTTAAGGACCTCCCAAAAGCCTCATTTCCAAACACCAACACACTGGAGTTTTGGGATTCAACATAAGAATTTGGAGGGTGGGAGATGCACAAAAATTCAGTCCATAACAAATGATTGCTACTTTAAAATAACATTGTCTCCTTTTTATATTGTACTTCTATGGTTGTAGAGCAGTTTTCCTACATGTTCTTTTATGATTCCACTCTCAGGTTCTTATAAATTGGGACTGATTGTACCGTTGGTTTTTTTTTACAGATAAGGAAACTAAGGTTCACAAAGGTTAAGTAGCTTGTTGGAGGTTTTGCACCCAAGAGGCTACAGAGAGACAATCCTATAACCTCAGCATCGGATCTCTGCTCCAGCCCTGAAAACAATCCAAGAGTAATTGCTTTAGTCTAATGTTTATTTCTTTCCCCTGAAGGCTGCTGTAAATCATTAGAATTTCACTGTAATTTCCTTTCAAGTTCAAATCTATGTATGAATCCAGAAAATGACTCTTTTTGAAAAACTATCCAAAGAAGACTGTCAGGTTTTTGTACTCTCCTGTGACCTTTGGGGCTGTCAGCCTATGTTCTCTGTGTCTATTCAGAATAAGAGCTGATTTGTGAGTTTGACTGAGATGTAAATCAGAGGGACTTCTAGTGTATATAGAACCTAATGACTAATGTGCTGTTCTCAGCAACCATGATGAGAAACCATAAGTTAACAACCTATGACACTCATATTCTCAGCATTGTTTATTTGTGGTTTTGGTTCTAAAATACAGTTGATTCTTAAACAACATGGATTTGAATTGTGCAGATCCACTTACATAGAATTTTTTTCAGATACACTGTAGTTGGTTGATTAAATCCACGAACAGCCATGAACTGCACAAACATCCATGAACTGCAGAAAGGGAGAAATTATACTCAGATTTTTGACTGCACAGAGGGTTGGTGCCCCTAACCCTAACAGTGTATCAGTTGACTAACCCCCAGAACTGTGTTTCTATTTCCAGCCAGGAGTGAAGAAAGTGAGCAACGAGCAGCAATAATTTGGGGTAGATTTCTTAACCAATGTGTACCTACTAGAAATTTCTTCTACATCCTTCTTACAACATTGGCCCTTCTTTTGGAAAGCATATGCTGAACAAAGTCTTTGTAGTACTTATTCAAATCAGAAGCAATGTTTGTCTGATGAAGGAGAGGTAATCAGGGTTGTGACAGGTGCTGGAAGCCTGGAGAAGGTGAACAAATGTTCTTATGCTGTAGAGAAAAGGCCCGTTTTAAACCTTGGTCATGTCTGTTCTAGGGGGCGAGAGGTATTGATCACAATCAAAATGGAGGAGATGGGAAAGGAGCCAACTAATAAAAGACTGGAATCCAGCCTGTTCTGTAGTCACTGACCATATTTAATGGGACCTTCAGAGAGTCTGGAACACATTCTTGGCAGGAAGTATACCATGACCTTTTATTTTTATAAAAGGGCCCACCTTCAGTTATATGGGCAAAGCTCCTTGACATAAGTTTTTAGGAGTTAATACGGAAGGCACAGTGGTGATAATGTCTGTATAAACTGAAAACACTTTTATACCTGAACTCTGTCCCAAGTTTGCTCCTGATTGATGGGTGCCAGCACAAAAGGCTGTGGGTGAATTTTGTCGGTACTAAGGTGGGTACTTCTTATAAGTGAGTCCCCATAATTACCCTATCTTCTAAACTACATATAAGGAAAGCATAACGAAGAGCTAAAAGGATGAATCTGCTTCACCTTGTTATAGTGTACAGGTGGCCCTCAGTACCTACCAGTTCTACATCTGTGCAGCCCACCAAACCAATCTGCTGATGGAAGGCCCGCAGAAACGGAGGGCTGATGGTACTATGCCATTTTATATTAAGGGCTTTCAGTATCTGTGGGTTTTGGTATCCACAGGGCATCCTAGATCAGAGGAATGACTGGATCCGACCAGGGTGGATCTCAACTGCAGTGTTTCCCCATATTGGTATATTATTGTTAAAGGTGAAGTACATCACAAATTCTCAGTTACTTCAGTTAAAGAAGGGCATTTTTGATTGATTTACATTCAGAAATCTAAGTCTGAGATGATTTAAGTTTCTGCCAACTCAATTTCTCTCACTTGGCTTCTCAGATGCATTCATAGATGGAAGAAAAAGATGCTACTGTAGCCAGGAAGCCTGGAAATGTCTGTGACACAGTTTATTTAGTGGATTCTGCAGCTGCTAATCTGGGTTTGCCCAGGGGAGTGTGTCATCCATGTGAACCACATCTGCCCTGTGTGTAAAGGTGGAAAAAGGGTTGAGAATTCAACAATGCAGTGTTTTATCATAGATCCTAGTTCAACCTCTTGAATAGACAGGCATATCTAAGTGCACACTCACTACTTCCTTTTGCCATTCCAATTGGATCCTCTGCCTATCTTTGCTTATTTTTACACTCATTCTTTCTTTCTTTTTTTTTAAAATTATTTATTTGGCTGAGTCCAGTCCCAGTTGTGGCATGCAGGGTCTTTCATTGTTGTGAGCAGGCTTAATTGCTCCAAGGCCTGTGGGTTGTTAGTTTCCTGACCAGGGATTAAACCCATGTCGCCTGCATTGGAAGACAGATACTTTTTTCTTTAAATTATTTTTAATTTAAGGATAATTGCTTTACAATATTGTGTTGCTTTCTGCTATACATCAGCGTGAATCAGCTGTAGGTATACATATGTCCCCTCCTTCTTGAACCCCCTTCCACTTCTCAGCCCCTTTCACCATTCTAGGTTGTTACAGAGCCCCAGTTTGAGTTCCCTGAGTCATATAGCAAATTCCCATTGCTTATCTATCTTACATATCATAATCTATATGTTTCCTTGCTACTTTCTCCATTTGTCCCTCCCTCTTTGTCCTCCCTCCTCCTCTGCCTGTGTCCATAAGTCTGTTTTCTATGTCTGCATCTCCATTGCTGCCCTGCAAATAGGTTTGTCAGTACCATCTTTGTAGATTCCATATATATGCATTAATATATGATATTTGTTTTTCTGTTTCTGACTTACTTCTCTCTGTATAATAGGCTCTAGTTTCATCCATCTCATTAGCATTGACTCAAATGCTTTCATTTTTATGACTGAGCAATATTCCATTATATTTATGTACCACAGCTTCTTTATCCATTCATCTGTCAAAGGACATCTAGGTTGCTTCCATGTCTTGGCTATTGTAAACGGTGCTGCAATGAACATTGGAGTACATGTGTCTTTTTCAATTTTGGTTTCCTCAGGGTATATGCCTATTAGTGGGAATGCTGGGTCATATGGTTCCAGTTTTTTAAGGAATCTTCATACTAGGAAGATGGATTCTTAACCCCTGGACCAAAAAGGAAGTCCCCTTACAGTTATTCTTGCCATTCTTATCCCATAAGCCTTTGTCCCGTGGCTCCTTCCGCCTTGAGGACCTTTCTAACCTCAGTTAGTGCTGCTTCTCTCTGCTCCTTGTGTGACTTCTATCAGACCCTGACCACATGGGTGCATGGATGCATCTCTCACTCTTTAGAGATGCACAGGTGTCCACCCAGGGCAGAAAGCAGGCATCTGCTTGCTCTATCTGATGTTGAGCTGTGCTCAGAGAGTCAGGAAGTGAGTAGTTAGTCTTTCTCTTCAGGACGGATGTTTCCTCACTTTAATGAGAAGTGGTTATGCTGTTCTGAGGTCTTGAGACCTGACCAGTAGTGGTATGCCTGCAATGGAATGGAAGGTGGTGTGATGAAAAGTCATTGAAACATCCATCTACAAGGGAAACCTGGCTGAATGATTCATCTTTCATTAGGAATTATGGGCTGCTCAGAACATCTGCATCCATACATTAGGGAAGCATGGAATCAAGTCGATCCACAGAATTCTTTCCCCGTCACATCCCTTCAGAACTTTAAAAAGGCTGATAGCTGCGAGGCTGGGGTAAGCAGGTAAAAAAGCAATCTTCTTTGGGTTTTCTCCCAACACATTCACTGAGCTTTCTTGGCAAATGAAAGCCTCTTCCATTATTCATTCATTTTAGTACATTCTTATCGAGTGCCTACTCTGAGTCAGGTATTGCGCTGGTTGCTTGGGATACAGTGCCTGTATTCAGGGAGGTGTTGCGGGCTTCTTGGGGAGAGAGAGGAGGAGTGAACAGAACACTGCAATTCCCTGGAGACCATGGTCCCCCAAAGAGAACAAAAGCTTTTATAATGGAGGTAGTTTGTCTGCTTTGTACAAAGGAAAATCTGCTGCCCTTTGCCCTTTTTTTATATATAAGCATAGGCTTCATAGTGTGATCTGGAATATCTGTATTACCACTGAGAGAATTCAAAGCCAGGAAGAAATTATTTGTGGTAATAGGTATATTTGGATGTGTTTGAAGAATTTTGACTAGCTGATGACTAAAAAAGGCAAGAAAATAATTTTCTCCTCTCCAAAGAAAATACAGTTTTGAAACTGAGACAAGGTCAATTTTTGTTGGTCACAGCAAAGAATCTTTCTGCTACTATTTATCTGTGGGAGTTTCTAGGAATCTTTAAGAGAATTTCAGGAAGACAAATGGAATGTTTCTTGTTTTCTTTATTAAGAAATTCTTTTAAAGTTCAAGGAGGGGTGGGTGTGTGTGTGTTTGGAAATGGGGGGGATGCCTGGGTAAGGAGAATGCTCTTCTCAATTGGGCCCCAACTACCTCTTAGGTTCCAGTTACTCCGCCCACCTCAGTGCCACGTGCCCGTGTATTCTGTATGGCAAACACTCCAATTCTCACCATTCTTCAGACACATTTCCCCTTTCTTTGTCAGTCCTTGCTTGCTGCCCCCAAATTATATACTACTCCACTGGGGCTTCCCTGGTGGCTCAGATGGTAAAGAATCGGCTTGCAATTCAGGAGACCGGGGTTCCATCCCTGGGTTGGGAAGATTCTCTGGAGAAGGAAGTGGCAACCCACTCTAGTAAGTATTCTTGCCTGGAGAATTCCATGGACAGAGGAGCCTAACAGCCTATAGTCTATGGGGTCACAAAGAGTTGGACACGACTGAGCAACACACACACACACACACACACATGCACACACACATACATACACACACACCATTTGTTGCATCTCAGGAACACCATTCTCATATTCCATGGACAGAGGAGCCTGGTGGTCACAGTCCATGGGGCTGCAAAAAGTTGGACAGAACTAAGCAACTATTGGGCATTTTAAACTTTAAAATTCTCTGGGCAGTGATAGGAACGAACAGTAAATGGCATGTGGAAGCATGATACATAAGTTTTAATATGATCCAATTAAAATGTCCAAGCTTCAGTATACATGTTCTCTTTTGTGTGTTGTTCAACCTCAGTTTTCATCTCCCTGAAAATATTCCACAGTTGCTTTTTTTGATCTCAAGATCCTATGCTCTCAACCTTGCCTTTATCATCCTAAGAAATATCCTTTTGATGAGATGATAAACTTAATCAGCTGCTTTTGGCACAGTGACTACCCCACATTGTGGAGTAGAGACCGGGTCTGGGGCCGGTACCCTGGATGGTTTTGAGCTTTTGGAGGAATCCACCTTCCCTACTTTCTGAAACGGACGATAGTGGGGCATGAATGGAGACAGAGCCTCTCTATCGGGGGAGGAAGCACCATTCTCTCAATTCTTCCACCTGCGGTTGAGGCCAGAGGATCACAGTACATGTGTTCACGACATAGGTTCTAACTTTTGTCACTAACTGGAAGAAGTTAGGAAAATCAGACCTCATATCAGGTAAATTTATTTTTTTTCCTTTTCACCGAATACAATGTGAATTTTTTTAGTTATTTAAAAAGATCCAAAAAATTAAACAGCAACGAAATGCAGTCCTGATAGTGTCCTTCGCCAAGCCAGCAGCGGTTAGGTGAGTGAGCAGAGGGCATATCTATAATTCAGCTCGGGAATATTTCTCTTAATAATTAATAGAGTGCCACAAAAGGAGGCCCAATAGGGCCCTCGAACAAAGCTGCCAGCTGAGGACGACAGTGGTCGTCTCGGAGCCAAGTGACCCGCCCAAGGTCGGATTTGCTCCAGCAGTCCGGGTGCGCGCCACCACTGCCAGCTTGGCCACAGGGGGAGCCGGGAGAGGTGCCCGGAGCCCCGCCGCCAGTGAACGCGCGCGCGTGTCTGTGTGTGTAATCTCTCACTTCCCACCGCTAATCTGTCTTTTGGCATATTTATGAGAATTGCGTGTTAACATCCACGTCCAGGGGCACTTCACAAGGAAGCCACCAAATAAGCAATCTGGAGTCCATCGGGGGTGAGGAGACGCTGCGGGCTCACTCGCCCGTCCACGGGGTGTCGGGGTATGTGGGGGGAGTGCGTTTTTTGTTGTTCAATGGAGGTGGGTGGCATTGGAGATCCGACCACTAGGACAGAGACCTCCCAGGAGCCAAACTTCTCGCCAACGTATTTCTTTTTGCAGCAACAGGTTCCCCGAGGGCTGTCCCCCGCCGCCGGGGCGGACTGGCAACCTGTTCCTAGCCCTTTGACTCTTCTAACTCGGACCTCAGCCTCCCTTTCGTAGCCCTTAGCCTGGGCCCGATTCTAATTTCAGTAATCCTTCTCTTCTCTGAGTACAACACCTGTGTAAAGTCGATCTCCTCCGCGCCGGAGACGTCCGACCCCAGAGCTGAGGCCAACAAACTCCACAAGGGAGGCGGAGACCGAGGGGTCTGGGCGCGCTTGCGGGCGACCGGACAGCTCCCGGCTGGAGGCCTCGCCAGGGATGCCCCCGGGGTTCCCAACCCCACAAACTCGTTATGATGTCGGGGGAAGGGAGGCTTTGTGTGTGTGGTGGGGTGGGGTGGTGGGTGGGGTGCCGGGGGAGATGCAGAGAAAACGCGTCAGGAAGAGGAGAAGATACCCAGAAGCACCTTGCGGGCGAGCTTGGACCTGTCGTCGAAGTCACCTCTTCCAGCCTCTCCTGACGTTTCTGCCCTGCCGTCGGGACCCCTTTTCAGCTCCAAAGGGGACACCTCTCCCTCTGCGATTAGCTCCTCGCCTCTGGGGGCGCCAGCTAGGGGACCCTGGAATGCTGCCTAGTGGTTCCCGGGAGCTTCGGCGTCTGGGGGCCGGGCCGGGGGGCGGGCAGCCGCGGCGTCGTGACTGCGCCCGCCCCGCCGCGCCTGGAGGCGCCCCTGGCGACCGCGGTGAACGCCCCACCCTCGGACGGCCCTGGCCCCGCCCCCGGCCGGCGCGCGCTCCCGGCCAGGGGAGGCGTGTGCTGCTTCTGCAGCCAGCGAGAGAGCGAGAGGGATGGATATTGGAGGAGGAATTCGGGCTTAACAAGTGATCGCTGCTGTCTAGGATTTTTTTTTTTTTTTTTTTCTGGGGAACCTTGACTTCTTTTCCCCGTCGAGCCCTTCTGTGCTGAACTCCAGAGGAAGCAGGAGTCTTGGGGTCTTCCCTGGGGCAGCCCTGATCCTCACCCCCCGGCTCCAGCAGCTAGGACTCTGTGACCCCCATCCCCCCGCCCCCGGCCAGGCAGTAGAACTTGTTCCGTGGATATTTGGGAGCTCCCACCTGCCACACCGGAGCGATTCCTTCCACCCCCAAGATCCTTCTTCCCCTCCTCCAGCTGTTGCAGCTTGAGGGGGAAAAAAAGCCAACCGGGGATTTTCTTTATTTTTATTTTGCACCCCGCCTGGGAATGGTAAGTATGACACCTCTCTTACCTTTCCTCTCCTCTCCTCTTTGGCTATTAAGAAACAGTGGACATTTGAGGGATAAATAATATCGAGAATGTGACAGAAGGGCATGAATGGAAGACGGTTAAAAATAAAACAGGAGGTGGGAGAAGGGAGGTGCAGATGCTGCGCGGCGCTCCGGGGGGCCAACAGTTGTTATTTTCCCAACCCCGGGGATGGGGTGCGTGCGCCCTGGTTAATGTGCCCGAGCGGGAACCTAGGTCTGGAGGCGAGGGCGCGATTAAAGATGTCGTTTCCCAACGAGGTGGGGTTTAGATTTAGCATCGTTTTGTCTCATCTCAGACTCACCGGTTCTATTTCTTTGAGAACAGCTGGTGAAGGGGTTTGAATTGTTGCTTCTCCCAACATTTGGGGTTGAGTGCATTTTCTGAGCATTTGAGCAATACATAGAGACTGTATAAATGGCGTGCGTTGAAGTATGTATTTCTCACGGTACTGGCCCTTGGAATTCTCTCAATCTCTTTCTCCTTTTCTCTCTCTGATAAGGTTCAGGTACCACCCTACAGTTGCAGGAATTAGAACTGAGTGAGGAAAACAGCCTTGTTATTGGGGGTGGGGTGGGAGGAGGAGGGGCGCGATGCTTGACTCTTGTTTGGGGGCGCAGGGATTGGGGAATAGGTAGTCGGCAAAATTCTATTAGTTCGTGGTGTTAAAGAGGAAAGGATATTCCCCTGCAAGATCTCTTCATAAAGTCTCCTGCAAGGTCTCCCCCATAAAGTCTCCTGAGAGTCAGCTTCAGTAGATTCTCCTAACATGAATACCTTGAGTGGAGAAGGAAGAAAGATTTTAAACTAGTCTGATTTGCTGGTTGGAAGGATTTTTTCCTCTTTTTTCTTTTTCTTTCTTTTTTCTCCCCACTCTCTCCCTTTTTATAGACTCTTCCTCCTCTTCTTCTAAGATGAGAATAGTGAGGTAACTGGTAACAAATTAGAAGGAAGATAATTTGCTCTGTGTACAGTGGGGGAGGGAGTTAGGTAAACAAAAATTAACAAACCCAGGTAAAGAAGTAAGTAAATAAGAAACTATTTGGTGCAAGTCTAGCTCTCCTGCAGAGTTGACTGTGAATTAGAAGACCCTCTAACTCATGACCTTCCCGGAGTCTGTTTGTTTGGCGGAAGAGGGGGTGTGTGTAGTATAAGAATTCACAGGCACTTTGGTTACACTGGGGCTGTATTTAACTAGTATATTATAACTGCTTTGAGGGGGTTGGGGAAGAAACTGAGGAAACTCTCAGGCTGTTTGGCTTATGGAAGTCTTTAAAGGATGTTGGCCTGACCCTCCACAGAGAAGATAGATATTTGGAGACCTTGTGAGAGTGAACATTTCAGAGTAGAAAATGATCTTGGGAGTCAGGCAAAGGAGGATACCATTCCAGAAAGCTTCAGAGGTGTATTTTCTGGGTTCTGTGTCCCAGTCAATCTCACCTCTTGTCCTGGGAGAATGTGATTGATCCGGAAGGGATGTGTGATCCGGAAGACCTTTGCTACTTCCCCGACTGTCACTTGATAAAACCTGGGTGTGTTTAGTCTTCTGGGCCGACAGGATTCAGCAGCAGGTGGTCAAGAGGTGGGTCCTGTTAATGGCGCCAGGAAGCCATTTCTCTTATGCTCCCCAAGAGCTTCCAGTAACCGAGGTTGGTAGCTGCCCGGAATCCTGGCTGTTATCCTCCCCAGTTCTCTGGGTCACTCTGCATTCTTGGAAGTCTTGTTGGACTCAGGGAAGGGAAAACGCAAGAGGAGACAAGGAAGCGAGATTAGGACAGGAATATTTACAGGTTCTGGCAGAGGAGATGAGTTAGTTGGACCTACGGAGAACAAACTAAGGAAGAATGAAGGTCAGGAATACCAGGTGTCGGGGGAACAGAAGAGGGCTGCAGGGAAGATGTGATCAGAAAGTGGCAGATTGGAAATAAAGGGAAAGAGGGAGGGAGGGAAAAGAGAGGGGGATTTGGGCCATGGAAACTATGGTTAAATTATAGGGAAGAAAGTATCATAGGCTGAAAACAAAGTGCACACAAACTGGGATTTGAAACATAAGAAGACAGTCCTTGAGCAAAGTGTAGGAGGAAGCATCAAGGTGAACATGGGGGAACTGCAAGGAGAGTAGATGATTATTAGAGAAGTGGAAACTGGGATTAGCTCCTAGGCTGTGGGTGGTAGGGAGTGTTCTGGAGTCTGGGGAACAGAAAAACAACAACAGGGACGTGCTTCAGGGAGTCAGGGAATGCCAACTCAATACAGACCACTTGCGAGCCTCAAAATGTCTGGAATGACTTCACATTCTGTTCTTCCCCTGCTTAGACAGTGGTATAAGGACATATGCATTTGGGGGTGGGGAGATTGACCATTAAGTATTATTATGTTATTAATAACTGCAAGCCTTTATTGATATTCCTCATGTACAAGGCACTGTGGTGTTCTGTCAACATCAATTATCTGATTTAATCCTTACACAAGTGGGATGGGAGAGGTTGTATTATTATCTGCACTTTGTAGATGAGGTGACTGATGCTTGTTCGAGTGGTGGAACCTGGATTAAAGAAAACTGGTTTTTCCAACTCCTCTAATCCTGAATCAAGTCAGAGGGGTGGAAGGCCACTGAATTCAGAAATACTGAGTGGAAATTTGAAAAAAATGCCTTGAGATCAGTGAATGATGGAAGCAGCTGTAAAGTGACAACACTGTTTATTGTGGAATGAAGAGGGTGACAGTGAGAATTAAGACCTAGCATTAGTGAAAAGGTGGACTGAAAGAAGAACCATATGGGTCGAGAGTGGAGAGAGGAAAAATAATTAAGTTACGATGAAAGTAGACAGTGCTGAAATGATAGCCAAAGAAAAAGGATAGAAGGATATTTAGTGAGAAGGAGATTTAACAACCTGCCCCATTACTACTCCTTGGAAATTTATAGTCACTTTGGTGCTTTATATAATGGCTTGCTTGCTTGAGGAGAAGAGAAAGAAGTGTGTGTAAAGGAAATACTCAGTTTGCTCTTTATTATTTGATTCTTTTTATTTTTCTCCCATGCTTGTTTCCCTTCCTTTTTCCAGGTGAAGTGGCTTCTTCTGCATGATTTTAGATGAAGGATGCTCTGCATTTCCTTGATTTCTATGGAGACCTCAGAGCTGGGCTTGCCCCCCACTGACACCTCATCTTGCATCTACTCTACCTCCCAAGGTCTTTGCCTCTACAGCTAGCTCAACATTGCCCCTAGGTCCAGGAAGTCTGTGATGAACTTAAGGGGAGAGCCGGGAGAATCATCCTGCTAGGCTTTGAGTGGCAATGCCTGGACATACTTCAAATCACATGTTAACATGGGTCAGGCTGTCACTAGAAGGCAAGTGTTAAGACTTAAAGGCTTATTTGCATTTTATTTAAATTTCATGGACTGAGCTTTGGACAATTTCCATGGCAGAAAAAATATATTCCATTCTCTAGGCACAACTGCCGGCAGTCGGCTACTTGCTGTTGTTGAAACTTTCAGCATCAAGACCAATGACATCCTAGTTGTATTTCCAGATTTGAACATCCACCCCAAAACAGGTGTTTGGGAGACCCCGACATTTTCTGACTTTTACTTGAAAGTGCCAGGCCATCTCTCTGGAGAGCAACGTTGAATCCCTGAGAAGAGAGAGCATGGGGCGTGCTGATTTAAAAACAGAAAATGCAAAGTTGGACTGAAAATATCCTTCATCTTCCAAGCAATCTGCTTAAGGGTTCCAAACTTACCTTAATTTGGTGAGAAAAGAATCTGCCCTATTTTTCTTTCTTCTTCTCCAACTGGAACCAGCCATTTCCCCAAACCGCCACCATGGAGGTTGCAATGGTGAGTGCTGAGAGCTCAGGGTGCAACAGTCACATGCCTTATGGTTACGCGGCTCAGGCCCGGGCGCGGGAGCGCGAGAGGCTGGCTCACTCGAGGGCGGCTGCGGCTGCCGCGGTGGCCGCGGCCACTGCTGCGGTGGAAGGCGGTGGGGGCTCTGGAGGGGGTGCCCAACACCATCACCACCCATCGCGCGGGGCCTGCACCTCCCACGACCCCCAGAGCGGCCGGGGAAGTCGGAGGAGGCGGCGACCGCACCCGGAGAAGAAGAAAGTCCACCACCGGCAGAGCAGCTTCCCTCACTGCTCCGACCTGATGCCCAGTGGCTCGGAGGAGAAGATCCTGCGGGATCTGAGTGAGGAGGACGAAGAGGAGGACGACGAGGAGGACGACGAAGAGGAGGGAAGGTTTTATTACAGCGAGGAGGACCATGGGGAGGAGTGTTCCTACACCGACCTGCTGGCGCAGGACGATGGGGGCGGCGGTGGCGGCGGCGGCGGCGGCGGCGGCTACAGCTCTGTCCGCTACAGCGACTGCTGTGAACGCGTGGTGATCAATGTCTCGGGTCTGCGCTTCGAGACCCAGATGAAAACCCTGGCCCAGTTTCCCGAGACTTTGCTGGGGGACCCTGAGAAGAGGACTCAGTATTTCGACCCTCTGCGCAACGAGTATTTTTTCGACAGGAACAGGCCTAGCTTTGATGCCATCTTATATTATTACCAGTCAGGGGGCCGCCTGAAGAGGCCAGTCAACGTCCCCTTTGATATCTTCACTGAGGAGGTGAAGTTCTACCAGCTGGGGGAGGAGGCCCTGCTCAAGTTTCGGGAGGATGAGGGCTTTGTGAGAGAGGAGGAGGACAGGGCCTTGCCGGAGAACGAATTTAAGAAGCAGATCTGGCTGCTCTTCGAGTATCCGGAGAGCTCCAGTCCAGCGAGGGGCATAGCCATTGTCTCCGTCCTGGTTATCCTCATCTCCATCGTCATCTTCTGCTTGGAAACCTTGCCGGAGTTTCGGGACGACAGGGATCTCATCATGGCCCTGAGCACGGGCGGGCACGGTGGGTTGTTGAACGACACGTCGGCTCCCCACCCGGAGAACTCAGGGCACACGATCTTCAACGACCCCTTCTTCATCGTGGAGACAGTGTGCATCGTGTGGTTTTCTTTCGAGTTTGTGGTTCGCTGCTTTGCTTGTCCCAGCCAAGCCCTCTTCTTCAAAAACATCATGAACATCATTGACATCGTCTCCATTTTGCCTTACTTCATCACGCTGGGCACGGATCTGGCCCAGCAGCAGGGGGGTGGCAACGGGCAGCAGCAGCAGGCCATGTCCTTTGCCATTCTCAGGATCATCCGTCTGGTCCGAGTATTCCGGATCTTCAAGCTCTCCAGACACTCCAAAGGCCTGCAGATCCTGGGCCACACGCTCCGAGCCAGCATGCGCGAACTAGGCCTCCTGATCTTCTTCCTCTTCATCGGGGTCATCCTCTTCTCCAGCGCTGTGTATTTCGCGGAGGCAGATGAGCCGACCACCCACTTCCAAAGCATCCCCGATGCATTTTGGTGGGCTGTGGTGACCATGACAACCGTGGGCTATGGGGACATGAAGCCCATCACGGTGGGGGGCAAGATTGTAGGGTCTCTGTGTGCCATTGCAGGTGTCTTAACCATCGCTCTGCCCGTGCCAGTGATTGTCTCTAACTTTAACTATTTCTACCACAGAGAGACTGAAAATGAGGAACAGACACAGCTCACACAGAATGCAGTCAGTTGCCCATACCTCCCTTCTAATTTGCTGAAGAAATTTCGGAGCTCTACTTCTTCTTCCCTGGGGGACAAGTCAGAGTATCTAGAGATGGAAGAAGGAGTTAAGGAATCTCTCTGTGCAAAGGAGAAGTGTCAGGGAAAGGGGGATGACAGTGAGACAGATAAAAACAACTGTTCTAATGCGAAGGCTGTGGAGACCGACGTGTGAATCTCGCTCTCCACCCGACGCTGCCCGCTCCCCAATCCCAGCATCTCCAAATATATTTATGCATAGAGAGTGCAGTTATGAAAATGATATATGCAAATGAATCCAATGCATACAGTAGTACACCATTTAATGGTTATACATGGCATAATTGTTACTAAACTTGTATTACATATCAAATAAATGATACATCTTGGAGAGAAGGGAGGCTTAAGTAGGAGCAAATCTATCTTTATATTTTTATTAGAATGCAAGAATTTTGCACATTAACTGGAAGAGATGTTAAAAGTAAACACAGTTCCCTGGAGAGAATGTGTGTGTGTGTGTGTGTGTGTGTGTGTGTGTGTGCTGTGCGCGCGCATATGTGTGAATGTACAAGTAAATTGTCAACGTTGTTAGTAATCGTGCAGTGATGGGAAAAGTTGGCATTTTGAAGTATTTACTATGTAAGAACTAATGAATTTGAGCAGTTGTTTATTCAGTGCTTTAATAGCATTTCATGTCTTTGGATTCCATAGCTGTTGTTTTTTAAAAATTGTAAGAAATATTATGTAGAAAAAAGAAAGTGAATTATTTAATAGAATATAGGTCACAATTTTATCTTGGATTTAATTAAAGTTTATTTTTAACTGGAAATTAACTTTTAAAAAGGCTGCAGGGGCCTTTAGAAATTGATTATATTTTATTATTAATTTTGGGAAGATGTGACATCAAATGTCTAACAATAATGGAAGAAATGAAATCAGAGAAACTGTAACAAATTTTGTTCACAGATAACAGGACTGGAATTTTCTTTACTTTTTTTTTTTTCCTTTGCACTACTTTATATGCTGGAGATTGAGAAAGACTTCATACTGTGAATGTTTACAAATGTAACAGTTCAATGACAATCATTGGAAGAATGATTTCTTAGTCTTATTTTATTGTTCTCTTATTTTCTTTGTGTAAGACAAATGGCCACACAGATAGCAGCACATGATTCCCTTCTTTTTTAAAATCTCAATAATTGATCTGCAAAGGGACTATGAAGTCAAATTTAGCAAATGAATCTTTTGAAATTGGTCTGTTAACAATGATGCTTCTGAAACCATACTATTTTATATATTCTTCTGCCTTTAAAGCCAGAATAATTTAACCAAAGTTAATGCATGCACTGAAAGAATTCTTGAAGAAATAAGATGCCCAGCAGCTACAGTGATTATGGCTTAAGAGCTTTCTATTAAATGTGCAACATAAATGCTAGATTTACTAAGTTTATTTATTTGTGCAGCGACTTAAGGGCAGAATGTGGGGATTCACCTCAGAATTCAGCATTCTATTTGCTCAGATTGATAGAACTGGTGTCAAAACATTGGGTTTCCACATCACCATCATTATCATTTTTATGAAAGGAATTTATGACACTTAAAACTGAATTTAACTCACGACAAGGTGCTCTAGAATGTGAGGTAACAGCTAGTGATGTGACTTATATTGTTAAGTTATCAAGAGATGTAGGTTAGCAAACTCAGAATGCATAAGAGGCCTTATTCTCCAATATTTTAACTTCTGTTCTTTATAAAATGGTTGTTCTGAGGTCTGGGGGGAAAATGCTATGGAAGGTATCTCAGCACATAATGAACTCTGACAACTGTGAACTTTAAAAAAAAAAAAAAGAGCTAGAGTAGCTTTTCTCAAGACTTATAACCCCAGGTCATCATTTGATAATAACATAAATCTTATCTCTCCTTTAATGATACTTAAAATTCAAAGTAAATTCAATGTTGGATTTAAAACCCAAGTTTTATCCCCTTCTCCACCACTATAGAGGTACACCTTTCAAGAACACCTTTTGGAGAATGAAGAACAGCGGCGGTGGGGGAGTATGGGGGTCAGTTGAATGTGCAGACCAAAAATCTCTAGTGGACAACAGAGTTACAGAGCAAGGAAATGCCATCTTGTAACAAGACTTCCAAGGTGGCATTTTAATATATTTTGGATTTAGAGCAAAAAATGTAGCAAACATTAGACTAGGGTAACACTGTTCAGGTTGGTCACCGTTCATTTGGGAAGGTTTCTCTGTTCATCTCTGCCCCTCCAGTTTCCTTTTACTGAAAAAGAGGACACGTGGTGCATTTGTTATGTCACAGAGTTTTTACAGAAGGCAAATGAGAACATGTGAAAACTCTGAAATGCAGAGTTCCGTATAAATGCCTGATGTTACGTCTGCAGTGCTTCATGCTCCTCTGTGAGAATAAGAGGTTTAGAACCCTTGAGTTACATGGTTTATTAGGATATTGTAAAAATCATGGATAGTTTCTTTAATTTTGAGCTCCTTATAAGCAGATGGTTTGCAGACACAAGATAGCCTGTCATTGAATGATTACTTCAGTTTCTTCTCTTGGGGGAGGATCCCAGGCATGTTGTGGTATAAAAAATTGGCTCTGTGGACAAGATACCATGTATCTTTTGCTGTACCCAACAAGGTCAGATTATATCTTAAAATAGTTTAAATGTAACTGTGGCATTGGTTGTTTATTGACCATGCTATAATAGCAATAGCAATGATTTGGCTGTTGAGAAAATGTATTTTGTTGGTTCTACAGCATCTCCTTTTTAAATCTGAAAAGTTACATTAAATTGTATTGATATGTAATGGAGTTGGTAATTCTGAGAATCCAGAATTTAGGAAATTCTGTAATATAGTCATTTAGGGACCCTAAGCGTTGTTTCTTTATCTTAAATGGTTTTCTTAAGGGTCACGAAGTGACAGCAGGGGCTTCCAAACCAAGTATTTCTAGGTTATCACTAAATGTTTGTTTGTGCTTTTCTTCCTGCAAGACACATTTATTTTAGGATGTCTGGATCTTGATTCCACACTAGGAAGGACGCATTTAAGCCCTCAAGACTTGTATAGGAACACTTTGGTGTGGAACAGTTCCCTTATAGAGAATGTGTGAAGGTAGAGTCCTCAATGCAGCTGAGTTTTTTCTTTTCAAATCACAGCTAGACAAAGTTCTTTAGTACCATTTGTGAATGTTTTATACTAAAATATGCTTCTAGGGGTTATTTGTAACTGATTTAGCAAACGGTATTTTCTTCAAGGCCACCATACACATTTGATTGTAACATAAAAGAAAGATGACCCCATTTAGAGATTTGAATTCTTGGGATCTGGGATCCTTTTGTTGCTTTTTAGATGATAATAAATGTTACCAAAAGTACAATGTTTGAGGGTTATCCTAATCAGAGTCTTTTCAAGGGTAGATGCATTGTTCTCTTTTGCAAATCCTTGTGAAGGAAACAGTTATGCATAACAGTTATGGGAGAAACAGGGGATTTAAATACTCCTTTGATTTTCTGTGAAAAGGGAGCTTGTGGGTTCCTGAGGTGTGTGACAGCTGGTTTAGGGGTCCAGAGTCAACTTGTTGACTGTGGGCACATCATTTCTAGTCCCTGATTCTCAGGTTTTTGTTTTTAAATGTACAGTCAGGTGACTAGGCTACATGTCAAGCTAATTTAGTGTTTTCTTCAATTCCACAGAATGTTGGTGCTGGAAGGAATCAAATGATAATGTAGCCCAATCAAATGATAATGTATCCCTCAACTCATATCAGCCTTGGTTTTATAGTTAAGTAGTAAGAACAAAACCGTTTTTAAATCTCCCTGTTAGGTTAAATGCAGAACCAGGAGTTTCAAATTTAGCTTTAGAGTGTGAACTAAACCAAATAAATTGGGTTTATGTTGAAGCTATTTATTCTAGCAACTTCTAAAGCAAAGAGATTCACTTATTAAAAAATAACTCCTCAGTCTCCAGTTGAATACACATGGTGAAAGTTGGTAAGTAAACATTTTGATTTCTTGCTTTGTTACAGTACAGTCTTGTCAGTAAACAGTGTGCCAACCTGTGCTGGGGAACTCATTTTATGCTTAGACACATGTAGTGTTTCACAAGTGCTGCTGCTTTCCTTGTCAAATTTGTTTTAAACAGGATCGCCGAAGCTCTGAAAATCTTCATTAAGCATGTGTTGAAATAGAATTCAATATATGGAATAAGAAATATCTAAGGAAAATACTCTGAGTTACATACATACATATATACATTTTTCCCCATTTTTTTGGAAGTCAACATTAACCAGTGAAAAATTATTTTTAATTGCATCAGAATCATAAACATTAGCACCTCCATGTCTCAAGAGAATCAGGCAGGGTTGTTGATTTTCAGATTGTGATACATCTTCAGCACTAACATTGCAGCTATTCCTTGGTAAAGTAGGAAATAAATACACCTCGGTTCAGTTTACATTTTTAAGTGAACGTGTGATATTCTTATGCACACGATGCAGAGTGTAACATCCCTCTCTTATTTTTTTTTTTTTTTATTGATACAGTTTAGAATGATTACGGGTTGTCATTCAGTGACAAAGGGGCCTGTTCCAGGAAATCTTCCTGACCCAAAAGCCATTTTGAATTCTGCAAGGGACATTTGGTGTGAACAAAAGGTACCTCTTGGTTTTCCTGCCTGAAAAGAAGCTTGACTCAAAACACAGAGTTCCTCAGGCCAATGTTTTCACCACTACAGGTTAGAAGACAATCCTATTTTCTAGGATGGAGATCAAAAAGATCTGTTTGAAAGAAGGTTGATGGAGTGGTTTGTGTTTAAGATTGAAGGGACCAGACCTGTTTATTCAGTAAGTGGGAATATGTACTTTTGAAATGTGAATTAAGATTAGGACTGTGATATGAGTGTTATTTCTGACTTAGTTTTCTGTTTCCATAGCATCCCTAATTTCTCATTAGTGTCTTCCCAAAGTATGCTAATACATATTAGACCATATGACTCAACTGGAGGTTCAGAAAATATGGTTACTTTATGGTAAATAAATTAATCCAGAGTATGAGTTAAGTGATTTGAAAAACAGCACATACTGAATGAGCTGCAGCTCTGAGTGAGACCCTAGCACATCCCCTTTCAGGCCTGTAGGTAATACTATGTGGAATTGGTGTATAAGGCAAGTGATGTGCTAAATAAGAAGTTAAAATCCTATGGATGGAGGAGCCTGGTAGGCTGCATGGGGACGCTGAGGGTTGGACATAACTGAGCGACTTCACTTTCACTTTTCACTTTCATGCATTGGAGAAGGAAGTGGCAACCCACTCCAGTGTTCTTGCCTGGAGAATCCCAGGGACAGGGGAGCCTGGTGGGCTGCCGTCTATGGGGTTGCACAGAATCGGACATGACTGAGGCGACTTAGCAGCAGCAGCAGCAGGAAAGAATAGTTCCACATTCCTTTGTCATGGTGTTGCTGATCTGCAATTCAGTTTTTAATCCATTTGCTATCATTGGTATCTGTGAAGGAGAATTTGTATCTTGAGTACTAGGAACTAAGTGATAGTTGACCCACAGATATTCAACTTTTGCTTCCTGACCTGCAAATTATCTATTGTACAGATTTTCCATAGCCAGTTTCTCATTTGAGGCTGGCTTTACTCAAACTCAGAACCATTGTCTCCCATTAAACAGCCAGTCTAGAAATACAATATCATAAAAAGAAAGCAATGCAGTACAAAGAATCAAAAAAATATACAGAAATCAGAAAGCCAAGAAAACCCTATCTGGGAAGCCAAGTCTATTGTTCAGATCAATGTATCACATAGGTTAGAGTGAAGTATGGAGGATTTAGGGGTATCTTTTGTCATGGCTTCTCACCAGTAGCAGAGATAACTAAGTGGTGACTGTCATGGTGGATGACATAAAGCAGAGATAAGTCACTGGAAGAATATACATTGTGAACATTTTCTGTGAAGACAGTGGAAATCCCAACATACTTTTGTTGTTCCGTCACTAAGTCATGTCCGACTCTTTGCGACCTTATGGACTGCAGCCCGCCAAGCTTCTCTGCCCCTCACTACTCCCAAAGTTTGCCCAACTTCATGTCTACTGAACTGGTGATACTATCCAACCATCTCACCCTTTGCTGCCCTCTTCCCTTTTTGCCTTCAGTCTTTCTCAGCATCAGGGTCTTTTCCAATGAGTCAGCTGTTTGCATCAGGTGGCCAAAGTATTGGAGCTTCTTTAACAACTTACTTTAACAATGATCTTAACAGGAATTTGTAGGAATAATTAATAAACATGGAAAATATGCTGTCTTTTTCCAGTTTTTGGTATTATGTGGACATGCACTTGGATTGTTTTTGATGATTCTGTAGACCAGAGACATATGTTTAAAGCCAAAGAGCATGAAGGCATTTTTATCCACAGTAAGCTACTTGCTGTTGAGGAGTTAATCAGTCACCTCTTAAATCAGTCAAAGTACTTAAATAAATATCCCCTGTGGATATCACCTAAAGTGTCAATGCTGAGCCAAAGAATTATGTTTGTTTTAGCATAATTAGATTCATATATTCATATGTTTATATATATCATATGTGTCATTTTCTGCCTTTATTCTGGCAAAGATATATAAGCAAATGAACGGTCTGAGGCACTAAAAAAAACTTGTTAAAGTGAAATGACAATATGTAAATATCATGTGTTTGGGGAAATGGTAACACTTAAGGGTGGAAGAGTCTTCATACTTTACATTGGATTTTTATGCTATACAGCCACTGTGGTATTAGGGTTAAGCTCTGAGCCATTCCACTGGGTAAGAAGATGTGGAGTTCATTGTCAAGCAAGGTGTTTATATTTTATGGAACATTGCAAAATGTCTATTTTACTCTTCATGGACATTATATAAAGGATGTATATAAACTGGACTGTATGGAAACTGGACTATACGGCTCCGCAGATCTACTCTGTGCTCTCTAGAAGTAGATTGACTTGAACTTGCATTTTTGTTGTACCTGTTGTTTGTCCTTAATTCTCTTAGATTCAGTTATAGGATTAAAAGTGCCAGGTTATTTTTTGTTTTTGCTTTGGTGAATGTTCTAGTATCTTTCAGCCTCTGAGGGCACTCACATACAAAACTGGAAAGTGGAAAGTTCTGTATCTTTCAGAGACCAGGCCTGTATTCTCTGAACTCTCTCAGTGATAGAGGCCACATTTGTTAACATGGACGATGCATGCAATTCTGTTTATAAACTTAATTCACTCATACCTGAATAGACTGGTGATTCTCCTCCCTGGAGAGCACTAGCGGTGTTGATGGCACCTGAGCGAGTCTTTTTTTTCTCCTTCAATTGGTAGGGATCATGAGCCAAATGAGGCTTTCATTTGCTATCAGGCAGGGTAGGAAATAATTAATGAAGCTCCTCCTGGACTGAAATCTATCGAAAGGTGATGGAATCTCTAGGGATGTAGTAAGATTTTATATTTATGTGTGTTTTTTTTTTTTTTTTCTTGCAATTTCTTGTCAGTGTCTTATTGGAATTACTATTGGAAGATAGATTTTAGTTTTTGGGTAGTTTACCTAATATTAACAGGACTTTGATAAGAAAATAGAGACTGTGAGTTCTACATTATCTTATTAGCTTCAAGAGTATCTCTGATTAAATACTTTTAGAAATTAATTTGAGATTTGGAGATTGCAGTATCTATCTAGAGCCATTTATTTGGAGGGAGAGTTATCCCATAAATAATGATTCACTTATTCAGATTTTGTGAGAGGATAATGTTTTTCTTCTCTTTATTGTGTCTTTTCCACATTTTATTTAAATTTATGATTATATTTAAATTGGTGGATATAAATGTTTATCTTCCAGCAGACCAGGTGAAATAGTTGGTTATGAATGACTAGAGAATGACAAGAATGTTTGATGATCTGTTTTGCAGCTTTGGCTGTTAAATGATCTAGAAACTGATTTCAGTATATTTGAAACATGACATAGGGAAATACATATATAAAATAATACCATCTAGATGACAGAGAAGGAGTGCTAGGAATAAATTTTCCTTCTGGGTTTAGAAATCTCAGAGTTCTTGACCTGTTTCTTCCAGACCTGATGCAGCCAATGAGAAGCTAGTAAACTGCTTTTTTTTTTTTTCTTGCAGTAGCAGCAGGATATAAGAAGGATGGGAACTAAGGGGAGATAAGGAAGTGAGAGGGAGGGGCAAGGGACAAAGAGTTATGCCTAAATGAAGTCATTAATTGGATGGCAAAAATAGCTAGGTCAGTCTAAACAGTACTTTGTTTGATAGTGCTGCCTACTAATATGTGTTAACCCAATAAATACAGAAAAGTGAGTTTATCACTTGGTATTGGTACCAGACCTAGTAGGCCTGTGTTTGTACAGGTCACAATACCCTAATTCCCTTTGCTCCTAGTCTTTGAGAGCACTCACATTCAAAACCATAAATCTGTTGCTGAGAATTAAAGCTATCTGTCTTATTAAACTCACCCTTCCCTTCAGAACAAGGGATTCTTTCACGTCCTCAGACGATTACCACTTGGGCAATTACTATATTTCACAGGGAATAATTCCCTCCTCTCACCTCACTCCCTCATCCTAATACAGAATGTTATTGTGGTAGGGTATTAAAACCAGTACAGAATTAAGCAACCAATTGAAGCCCTGGGAGTGAATGTCACTAATACAGAGCTGAATGATGTGTTTATGTTGGTTAATGCCGGTGTGCAATTCTTAGAGGAATGAAAAAAAAAATCATAAAATCTGTGCAGCAACAAAATTAGAACTCCTTGCTGCTGTCATATGCTCCTTGCTGATTTAGCTGCTGCTCATCCACAGAGAAGAGGTGTTATTTCACTACTAGAATTCACATACTTCACAAGCTGCAAGGCAGTGTGACAAACAGTGGAGAAAGGGTTAGATTGGACAGATGAAGATGAAGTAATGTACAGTATTTTAAGGTGAGAATTGTCTTGTGTCACCAGAGTATATTTACGCATTCAAGGGACTAAATTGACTCTTTGGAGGGGAAAGGTTACTTAGGAATTACTGTTTCTCTTTTGTTTGTCCATGGTATCACTGTTGGAGATCAGTCTAGCATGGGATAAATCCTGCTGTCATTGCTAAAATAAGCTGAAAATAATATGCTGGAAACACTTTTTTTTGGTTTGTTTGTTTCTGTTATGTAAAGCTGTAGTTACGTTATAAGCTTTGCAAGAGAGATTAGAAAGTCATTCGACTTTCAAAAATTTTACTGCATCCCTAAAGAATTTGAAAAGGAAATAGAAGATTCTAATATAAGTTCCAACCAAGTATAAACTGGTTCCAGATAAACTGTTCAAAGCTTTCCTTTTTAGTTTCCTCTTTGAGTTTCCCCCCTCAGTTATTAGGCCTGTTGCTTTTATTTTTATTTATTTTTTTTTTTAGGCCTGTTGCTTTTAAACAGCAGAGATCGACATGTAAAATGCTTGGCACCCCCTCGCTTTTGTTTCAACAAAAGCCCAAATTGGGAATGCTTCTGCCATCCCAGGTTCACAGATTTCTCAGGGAAAGCTTTTTTTGTATGATCTAGGTAGATGTCTTCCCATTTTATAAATCAGGTCATGCCAGTGCATACCCAGAAAGCTTCTATGATCACCTGAAATGTGAGACTGTTAGGTTCAGTTATTATGGTTAGGTTATTTTCTGCCTATTACAGAACAGCTGGGATTTTAGAAACAGCTGGATGATTAGTTGTGTATTTTCCTTTTTTTTTTCACCCAGATGCTTTATTACTGTGTAGAAACAACCCCAGTGTGGAATGAGCTGGGAGTATAATAGCAAAAATCTTGCTTTGATGCCACCGTTGTTATTAGGAACATAATGAAGAAAATTAAGGGCAAACAGTTTTGACTGTAGTTTACTTTAAAAGCATGTTGTTAGAAGCAATGCACTCATTTCCATTCCTGGACAAAGCAACTGATTTACCAACTTTTTAAATGGCTCTCGCGATAGTCCTCAGGCTGCTGAAGTTCTGCTTTGGCTGTTACATTTTACTTGCTTAAGGGGAAATGTCTACACAGGAGGAGACATCACCTGAGTTTTCCATTCACTGTTGGCAAGGGGAGCTGACAGAGCAGGCAGGCTCCGGTCCTCTCACTCACCAGGGTCTATTTTTAGATTGGTCCCTTTGTGACTAACTTCAGCCCTAACTAGAGGGGTTGAAATTCGAAGACAACACCATGTTTTATTATGAACATTTGCAGGTTTATAAAACTGTTTGGAATTGTGAAAGGGACACATTTAATTCAGGCGCTGTTTGTTGGTTCCTCATCCAGGGCTAAAATTAGAATAACTTCTTTTCTTTCACCAATTCAAAAGAGGTTTGTTAAGCTCTCATTAAGTGGCTGGGCTGTGCTTGCATTCCAGTCTCTAAATGGACTAACACTTCAGAGAATCACAGTCTACCTAGAAGGATTTTTGAATTAAGGAAAGATTGATTCTTGTTTATTATTACTATTACCCCCTCTCTTCCCACTAGAATCTATATGTGTGACTGGGTCTGATTTCTCTTTAGAGAATAAATTGCCAAGGTATCATGCGTTATTAATATTTTTTATAAATTCTATCTCGTGTCTGTAAAGTGCTTCCATTTCTGTAATAGCTTCTATTTAAACTGCATAGTAAATGGGACCAGATTCAACTGGCCAATTTTTCAGGATTCTTGCTCATATAATAATAATTTTCAGTGCTTTCAAACAGTAATCACCTCTACAAAGAGTATTTACTTATTTTAATTCCCAGAATTTATATTTCTTCTATTTGATAACATGTGATTATAACTCAGGAGGAGAGAGGCAAAGATTTGACAGAAATAATAAACATCTGTGAAACAGTAAACAATAATTGTATTTTTTAATGCCAAAGTAGATTTTTTTCTAGGACCATGGTTTTTTGTTCCACAAAAAACAGTTGTTAAGCACATCTGTATGTTCCTTTTTCCTTGGGACTAATATGAGTGTCACTGATGGTGCATTTTCAGATTTTGACTTGAGTAAAGACCGGAGTTCTTTGAATAAATGTAAAAAAGATTGTGCTTCTTATGGACTAGCTACCTAGGCAAGCCAGATGAGACTGCGTCAATTACATATCTAAATCAGGGCAGTTGAGGCCGCTGTTCAGAATATTTCTGAGATGCCTTCTGTCTGCATTGCTTAGATCACATAAGTGTTTGCTCAAATGTCTATTTGCTTTCAAGATGCTGTCTTGATTTCTTTCTCTTGGAATTAAGGCTGTCACATTTGAAGTTCGGTTGTAGTAACATGTTTAGCTTTCTACATCTAGCTTTAACTTCTTCAGAACAACTCAAACTTCTATGAGATTTATCTTCAGGAACATCATTTTTTATTTTCTGAGTGTTTCAGAACATACGTTAGAGACCTTGGATTTTAGTCTTCATTCAAGTCAAACAACCATTATTTTTAATTGAAGCTGCTTCTGATTTGAAGCCAAAACAATTGGTCGGGTCAGTTAAAGGAAGAAAAAAAAGCCAAGTTGATGTCTGGCATTGTGAGATCACTGGTTCAATTCTGCTTCTTTAAAGTCATTAGTATGAAACGCATCCTAGATTCTTTTTAAATTTGGGGAGTTTTCAAGTACTATCTGTCCTGTCAGGGAAATACCTTTCATTATAAAACCATTATTTTGTGGGATTTTCTTCTTTTTTTTTCTCTTTTTACTTGAGCAAATTGCAGCTATTCCTGTCCCTTAGCAATAGGACATTCTGCACACTTAAAAGCAAACAAAGCCATGGTTTATGTGATTTCTTAAAACTAACATGGTTTTCCCTTCACAATTTTTCCTGAAAGTATTTGAAACTTTTAAAAGGTATAGTTTAGCCTAAATTAGCAAAATACATAGTTAATATTTGACGATTTTTAGCCAAATAGCTGAGTTGCTCATTATTTACTGTGAAGAAGGAGAGGACTCTTACAATTTTTTTTACCACATTAGATATTGGAAATGAAAATACATATATTTATTTATAATTTCTGGAAGAGACTGAAGGTAACAGCAAAATGTTTTGTGTGGTTCATTCAGAAGTCCTTAAACAGAAGCCAATTGCACTGAAAATATATCAGATTTATCTATACCTAACAAGAGAATGTAATTTAGAAACGTGATATTACATTAAGTAGGTTGTATTTCTGAAATTTTAAAATAAATTCATATTATATAACATTACCTATATTTAGAGCCTTTAAAAATACACACTAAATAGTCTAATGGGTGTGTGTGAATGTTCTCAGAATAGAGTTTGACAATTTAAAAGCCTATTTCCCTGGAAGAGCTATATGTTTGCAGAAGAAAAGTTACTTTATGTACACATTTGAATATAAATATATGACTCAAATTGTAAGTTTTATTTTAGATCTTGATCTTAAATTTGGTTTAAGGTATCGACTGGATAGTTTCTGTGACATTAAATAATCATTAATTATTTGTTTCTATTAGAATAAAACTTTACCTTAAAAATAAGAGGGACTAATAATTTGTACAGATTGACCCCTACAGAATTAGTACATAAAACAAACATTTCTTTTTTCACTGCTCATGTAGAGCCATTTCTCAGTAATTACGTTTTTCTGCTTTTTAAAAATTCGAAACTAACATTATTTAACTAAGTATTTATTGCAATCTGCTCATGCTCTTTGTCAAAACCTGACTATATGTCATAGGAGAAATAAACCTCTTGGCCCCCACAGAGTAGTTTTAAAAGCATCTTGTAATAAAACTCTGACCAGAAAGATGGTTCCATGGTAGATATTCAAGGACAGTATTATAGGCAGCTCTAGGGTCATTTAATGGAAAGTACAACTTAGTGATTCAATTTCACTTAAAAAAGGAAAAGAAGCCTATATTCTTATCAAGTCGAATGTTACCATAGGTCCAATCTTTTAAATCAGTGGATGGTCAAATGAAAAATTGGGGGTGAGGTATAGATAGTTTTGCTATTAAATAAAATAACATTTTAATTTTAAATTTAGTTCCATTCTTACCTCAAAACAAATTCTAATTATAGGAGATGCTTAGTTTTCTAACTGGCAGATAACAAGAGCAAGAAGTTCAAGTCAGATTAATCAGAATAAGCAGAATTTGCTTTTTGTGGTGTTTATGCTTGTGGCTGTAACACAAACTGATTATCTTATAATTTGTATCATTTGCATATTAATATCATATTTTAATAACTTCCAGTGGAAGTTATAATTAGTAATTTCCAGGGAAGCCTAGGTGGTAAATTTAGGCTGTGTGCATTGTAGCCAGCTACCATTTAGCAGATGCACAGACATGGTCATAGAGTTTGCTACTGTCTACATCACTATTAGTACTGTAAACATATTTGTGCTGAAAGCTTATTTTTCATTTCTTCCTTAGGTTCTCAGAGAAGAGTGTTTATTTTTTATTTAATTTAAGAAAATCATTATTTTTTTAGGAGAATGTATTGACTCTGTCCGTGAAATGGAGATCATGTGGCAATAGAGTGTGGGAGAAGTAGTTGTATATTTTTCATAGTTTTGGCCACTTAGGTTGTCTGTTCATTTCCAAATCAAAACTTACATATAATTTTCCTTGATTGGATAAAGTGGTTGATGTCTGCTTCTTATCCGTGTGAAGTGGTTTAAAAGAAAGTCATACACAGCTGAGAAAAGAGTCATCATTTGTATTCATACTAGGGGAAGATAAGCTTCATACTTAAGCCTGTCTTGTGCTACTACTTAATGACATGGGACACTCAAGGGGATGTGGTGTGCCCCATGCATTCCAGCAAATTGTAAGAGGTTCTGGAATCATTTGAATTGTGCCTTTATCTTGATGAGGTTGACCAAAGTATTTATTCATTGCTTTTGTAGAGGCTGTGCAGATGCTTTCATATATTTTTTAAAAGTACTATTGAAGTCTGTTTATTTCATGCTTATATTTCAGAGTATAATATAATGATCACATGCAACCATGAGGGCATATGATCAATAACAAAAAGAATAATAGTTACGTAGTTAAGGCCCAAGGAGTTATTTAAAATATTTTTTAAACTAAAATAATATTCTCAATATATAGAATAGAGAAAAGGCGAGGGGGTGTTTTGTTATTCTAACTCTAACTCCTGTTTTCCTATGCATTGTTATCCTACCTCATTATAATTATAATATATTTATAATCTGAGTTGTGTTTTTTCCTGATCATAATATCATTAGCTTTTCCTTAGTGTCACTACTTAGTTTTTTATTATTCTTTTATATTTTGCATGATTTTGTGTCCGCACCATAAGCTGTCAAATCATTGTGCATAGTTTTCTTGTTCATTTCAGTATGATGTCTAATTTTTAGATTGCTTTATTTATTTAATTTTAAATAAAACTAATATCTTCCTGAATATAATATTTTTTAAAAAGTTACTATTTTTTTAAAACTAGCTTCACAATAGTAGCTGTTTTTTTAAATAAAGAGATTTTAATTTTAAATGCTATTGCAGTCTTTTCCAATATAATATGTTAAAAATAAATCTAGTGGGGTAAGAAATAAATTTTGAAAATAATTTATTTGCTGTTCTCTACAGTTTAGCAAACATTAGTCATTTTACTATTATCAATAATGTAGTGGCTATATACTGACCTTAGCTTTGCTTATTCATATAGCAAATTGTTTTAGATGATAAATATTGCTTGAGCAGCTCATGACAAAGTGGTGCACATTAGTTCTCTGCTCTCCTATTGTAATCAGACTCCTGTACCTTTTCATTTGGTTTTTGGTGATCAAGATAATTATATATTTAGCCCCTAGTATCCACGAGAGATTGGTTCCAGGACTCCCATCAGACACCAAATCCAATAATTCTTAAGTCCTTTGTATAAAATGGTGTAGTATTTGCATATAATCTACACACACCCTCTTATATACTTTAAATCATTCCTTGATTACTTATAATACCTAATACAATGTAAATGTTGTGGTCAGAGTTGTGCATACAATATAAGTGCTAGTTAATCGTTGTCAGCGTGTGGCAAATTCAAGTTTTGCTTCTTTTGGAATTTGCTAGAATTTTTTTTCCCCAAATATTTTTGATCCACGGTTGGTTGAATCCAAGGATGTGGAATCCATGGATATGGAGGCCCAACTGTACCTCTTTGTTTATTACCTGAAGGACTTGCCTTCAGCTCTCTAATCTCTCTTAACCCTATCATCACTCAAGTCTTTCATCAGTCCTTAAGACAACATACTCTCCTGAACTCCTGATCTCTGTGTGGCTTGTGAATGATTTCATGGTAATTGCATCATGGGATATTTAATAACAGGGGATAGGTTTTATCTCCAGCTCCATTTCTTCTCTTTCTCTTCTCTTTTTTCTTCTTTTCCTTCAATTCCTTTTCTTCTCTCTCTCTCTTTCTCCATTGAATATCTAGCTTTTCAGATGAAAACAGTTTGAGAACTGTTGAGATTCAAGCCAAGCAGTCTGTCTCTGTAAGAGAACTGAGCTATGTAAACTATTGAATTCTACAGAGATTAAATGTTATATTCTTATGGTAGTTGTCTCTGGAAATAATACAGGTTATTCCTGGGAATATTAATTCCTGCCCTTGAGGAATAATCTCTGTTTGATGAACTTCTTGAATTCAGTATTTTAATGAAAAAAACTAGGGGTGGGGAATAGGAATGGATGATTTTTTTTCTTCTTTTCCTTGGCAGTTAAAAGCACATTTTTAGCTACTTTTTCCAGGACTCCTAAATGGATTTATGAAATTTTTGAGAAATTGCTGATTTTAAACTCTGAGCTCATAACGCTTGTTTCTTATTATCTGCTTATCTTTGGAAATACTGGTTTTGGAGAATTTAGCTGTTTCTACTTATTCCTGGAGCCCCCTCTTGCTTTAGGAAGAAATATAGAAATAAGCAAGTTTTTTTTTTTTTTTTTTTTAAGGTTTGAAACAACTTGTAGTATCTCATGGACAGCTTGCTTACTACATTTCTTCTATTGTACATTTCAGAGAGAGAAGTCTTGGTATCTTAAGCCATAACTATGGGGTTTTAGGGTCAATTGTTCCAATAAAAAGGCAGTAAAGCCAGGAACCAAATCTTGGTTTCTAGAACAAACAAGTAAACAAAGAAATTAGAACATTTTAATTTACTAAGTGAAA
Source organism: Bos indicus (assembly GCF_029378745.1). Taxonomy (NCBI): domain Eukaryota; kingdom Metazoa; phylum Chordata; class Mammalia; order Artiodactyla; family Bovidae; genus Bos; species Bos indicus. The sequence goes on along the minus strand of NC_091774.1, from coordinate 61,188,060 downwards.
CAGTGAGATTATGAATAATGCTTACATTTTTGAACATTTACTAGTTGTGTTTGGGGATAATTTCTGTGCACTGGCATGGTTGTACCAATTATTTAAATGCTGAAATGTTGTTTGTACTGATTGGTACCCAGCAGACTCTCTGGAGCTTACCAAGTGCCCCAAAGTCTTGGCTCCTCCCTTCAAATCTCTTCAAGATCCATGAATTAAACTCCTGGAATGTCAGGGGCCCTCTAAAACTCAGCCCAACTGCTAAGGCTATGATTTATCTTAATTGTTCATGCTTTATCAGTTGTAAGTATATTTAAATATCATTCCTGATGTGAGACCAGTCTTCAGGTGATCCAGTAGTTCTAGCATTTCTGGATTTTGTTTCTAGTTCTGATATCAACTTTAGCTGCAGGTATTGTAGATCTACTTCTTCTATGCCTTAGTCTATCCATTTGCACCAGGGTCTGAGGAAACCAGACTCATAGAAACAGGAAACAGGAAATCAATCGCTCAGTCGTGTCCTAGTCTTTGCGACCCCATAGACTGTAGCCCACCAGGCTCATCTGTCCATGGGATTCTCCAGGCAAGAATACTGGAGTGGGTTGCCATTTCCTTCTCCAGGGGAATCTTCCTGACCCAGGGATCGAACCAAGGTCTCTCACATTGCAGGCAGACGCTTTAACCTCTGAGCCACCAGGGAAGTCCCAGGGAAGACTCATAGAAAGGATGGACAAACACCAGTTGGAATTTGTCTAGTGATCAAAGGTTTTAATTATACCTTGGTTTACATGTTAGTATGTAGATCAATTAGCATTTTCTGCGTATCAGGCCAAAACCTAGTGGCTGAAAACAACAGACAGTTATTCGGCATGATTTTGTAGGGTGACAATTTGGATTAAGTTCCACTGGTCGGTTTTTATTCTGGTCTTACCAAAGATCCTACATATGAGTGCAGTTAGCTGAGTGGACTACTTCTGGCCGATTGATCCCAGATGGCCTCAAACACATATTTTAAATTAATGGGGGTGATCAATCCATGTGCCTCCAGCATTTATTAGTAGCAGGACAATCTGTGCTTCTTCACATGGCAGCTGGGTTCCAAAAGCAGCAAAAGAAGGCAAACATGAGGTAAGCACTTCTCAAACCTCTGCTTACATCTTCTTTGCCAACATCCCATTATCCAAACAAGATACATGGCCAAGCCCAGATTCAAGGGAGTGGAGAAACAGAGTTCTCTTTGTGATTAGAGAAGTTTTGGCCATTTTTCAGTTGATGACAACATGACCAAATTTCTTCTGATAGAGAATCTATCCCAGAACATGGGAATTCCCTGGCGGTCCAGTTGGTAGGATTCCACATGTTCACTACTGGGGTGCCGGTTCAATCCCTGGTTAGGGAACTAAGATCCTGCAAGCCATGTGGCCTAGCCGCCCGCCCCCCAAAACAACAACAACAACAAAAATGTATCCCAGAACAAATAGCTGTCCTTGTCTATAGAGAGAATGCATGGGAAAAAGAATATTTTAATTTAGCTCACTTTTGAAACTCTCTTCTGTCTAGTGTACTTTGGGACATTTATGGACTCTGGGTTATATGTGCTTGTGAAGGAAGTAGTTTATAACAAGTGCCTTAAAGTTATTTTTTTATCTCTTACTTAAAAAAATTTTTTTTCTTTCTGAGAAAATTATAAGCTTTGAGAGATAAAGGATTGATTGCTTCTTTTGGTATTCTTTCCCAGTCTGGTAGCCTGCACATAACGTTATTCTCTAATCCATAGTCTCCACTGACTAGACATAGACAAGAATTTCATGTTAAGTGTAATTATATCACTTTATTATGTTTACTTGTGGCTCAGTGCTTTTTAGCAGTTGTTTGAAAGAATTATTTGAAAAATGAATCTTTGCATTAGCTTGAGCTACTTATTTGTGCCTTGAATTTTGAGCCAAGAACACTGGTTTCTACTGTGAATGTAAAGTTTATTTCTTGTGAAATCTGATAAGGAGTGTCAAACTTTGGGTCTGTTGTTCTACATGCAGCACACATGAACTTCAATTCTGTCAGCTGCCAGTGAAACATCTGGTATTAAAATGTGTTCAATTTGATATCTGTTGAGTGAAGTTATTAATCTTGCAATAAGTTTTCAAGTGACTTCAGAGTATTCTTTCTGGCTACTTACTGATACCAATAATAGTTATGTTAAACTTGGTACTTTTCTTGCCATGTTATAGTAGATGTCTAGCAGCCACAGAACAAGGAAGCTAATATTTTTTCTAATGTGCCTGTGAGAAAATGACTTAAGAATGGCTATATTTTTTGCCCCTCCCTATGGTATTAAGATGCTTTTCCAAATGTGTTTGATAATCTTTCTATCAGCAAATCATATAATGTTACAGAGACTTTGGAAAGTACTGTCGGTGGAACAGATAAATCTATGTATTTAGAAAAGTTCTCATCACTACCCACAGTCATATAAAAATCAGTTCCATTCAGTTGTCCAGTCGTGTCTACTCTTTGTGACCCCATGGACTACAGCCTGGGGAAGATCACAAAAATTATAAGTGTATATTTAATGAAAGAAGATAGTAGTAGTCAAAACCTAAATTTACATTCTGTTTCATTTTATAACATTTATCTTGCTTTTCATAAAAGGAACACATACTATTTTTATAGGTCATTTTTTATGTGTGCTCTTTGCCCAGTGATGTGATGGCTAATATTTCAAAGCAAAAGAAAAAATATTCAGGATCCAGAGGTGACAGGGACCAGGATTGAAAGATCTGGAAGAACTTTCAATTTGGCATATTTGTCAAAAATGGCTGGACAGACTTACACTTCTGTATCCTGTGACATGCTGCTGGTACTTTCAGACATCTTTTAATATCACTATAAAATGTGAAAAGTCGCAATCCAAAAGCAAGACTGGAGTAAGAAGCTGTTTTATCGGACCACCTATTGCTGCAGTGCAGTCGTCTACACTGACTGCCCAATTCATGTCCGTGCCTCAGTCTTTTCCCTTCTGATGGAGGAAACCGTTGAATTTTGGACCTCTCACTTATCCAATAGTTGTGAAAGAGCTGAACCAATCAGTAGGTGAAGCATTCAGGAAATAGGCCCCACCATGCAACTCTACCTCATTAATTCTGTTATGGCAAATGTTAAATGCTTGCTAACTTATCTTGGAAAATATGGCAAAATTAAACCCATATCTATTTTTTCTATTATTTTTAAAAAATCATCTCTATTGAGGTATATATAGCATTTGTAAAATAAGTAGTGCCCACTTAAATGTAGAAGTCAATGAATTTTGACAAATGTATATACCTATGAATCCACCACTACAGTCAAGATGCAGACATCTGATCCTTGACTCCAGCACCAATGAAATATGCATTTTGTCCCTATAGATTAGTTTTGCAATTTCTAGAATTTTGTATAAATGGAATCATACACTATGGACTCCTGTTTTTGGTTACTTTTACTTAGCCTCATGTTTGTGATTTATCTGTGTTGTGGCATGTATCAGTCAGCAGTTGGTTTCTTTTTATTGCTGAGTACAATTTCATTGTATGGACGTACCACATTTTGTTTAATCCATTCACCTCTTGAAGGATATTTAGGTTTTTTAAACTGTGTTTTGTTGACTTTTTTCCACCAAGTTTTGTTCTTGGTGTCATCTGCTAATAGTTTCATGTCCTTAAACCTAAATTTATTCATCCTTTGTTAATTTACTCTACTAATTAGATATATACTTTATACACTATAAGAAACCAATCTAGGATTAAAAATTTATACAGGATATGTAAGTGGAATTGCTTAATATTTAAAAAAAATATTTCTTAATGATTTCTTTCCTGAATGAATTTTCTTCTAATCAAGAATGTATAGTCATTTTTTCCAGAGGTCACTTTTATCTCTGGGCCGTTTCTGTCACTTTGTTGGCAGCAGTGATGAAGATTTCCCTAGAAATATATGCTGACCAGAAGTGTGCTGACAGAGCCCTTCCTTGCTTCAAAAAACAGTATATGGCAATTAGAGTGATTTCAGTTATAAAAGTTGATTAATGGAATGTAGTGTTTTCTATATTCCCCACTTGAAATACAAACTCTGAGCTTTCCATAAGTTTTCGGTTTTTTTTTTTTTTTTTTAAAGTAACAGCCTTCTTCTAGAAGTTACACTTATGAACTGTAGCCTCTCCACTAAGAATTTAAATTTTTAAATTCACATTTTAATTCCTATTCTCTCTTTCTCTCCAGTTCTCTTTCTTCTGTATTTTCCATCTGCATTTATAGTTCTCTCTTTTTCTTCCTTTTCCCCTCTAGCTACAGATTCTCCAAGGAAGGACTGAGCACCACAAGAGAAACTCTGCTTTGTTTTCACCATCTTGCCTATGAAATTTTGCTTTCCTAACTCAGAATTCTCAAAGATGTTGCTGGAGTGAGCTCTGTATCTTATACCCTGGCAAAGCTCCTAGAACTGGTCACAGTGGGATTTCTGTTTTAGAAACTGCCTTAAGATCTTTGTAGCATCATTCAGTTTGCTTTCCTAAAAGATTTCAGCCAAATTCATTTCCTTGAAATGTTTTGCCAAAGTACATGACCACTTCATCAGTGTAAAGATTATGTATATAAAATGCAAATGTGTGTATGTATATACTTGAATATATACATACATATATATATATATATATATATACACTTACACAAACTAATTAAGCCACTGAAGCACCTTCCTCTTATACCCCCAGAGCACTTCCTTTTTCCCACTCAGTTGCTTTGACAGCACTGACTGTGTAAGGCTCCTGGGACTCTCATTACATTTCATGTTCAAATAATCATGTATTTTTTTACCTTAGTCATAATGATATAACAATTAGGCAGTTGTACTTCTGTTTTAAAATTTTTAATTTATTGTATTGAAGTATAGTTGATTTGCAGTGTTGTGTTCAAGTGGAACGTAACTGCTTTACAATGTTACATTAATTTCTTCTGTACAACAGGCAGCTGCACTTCTGATTTCAACTGCAGATCTGAACTGTGGTGAACCAGTTGGTTAAGTGGATGGAGGGGTGAATGGAATGGTGGGAGAGGTATGGGAAAGATGTTCTTATAGGTCAGGGTGGGTTGTCTATGAGCATTAATAAAAGAAAATTGCCAGTTTTAATTTGATTTACAACCATGTTAGCAATCGCTCTTACAGCGGGGAGAAAATACATCAGACTTTGCATGTGGACATTTAAGGGTCTTATAAAATTGTTATAATTTGACAAGTGTCACTGATTTTAAAATTTAAGAAGACCACTCATAGTATATCGTATAATCGTTCATTAATCCAGTCGTCAGCTAATATTTAGTGAGCATTTACTATATGAAGACTCCTGTGCTGGGTCAGTGGCATGGATGAAACATACTCTTCTTTTTTGGTATTAAAAAAGGATGTATACAGAAGTAGCACCACAACACTTGACTTTCTTCTTCAAAAGGTTACATCTGACATCCATTTAAATCTTTGTTTTTCTCATCATCTTCTGCAAGTCTTTATTATTAATAGACTGGGGCTTAAGTTTCAATGAGGCATACACTTGACTTCAATGTATATTCAGATCAAAGTCTTTGTCATTAATTCATTAATTTATCATTAAAAAAAACTCTTAGTGAGTACCTATAGGCACTCATTACTTGCCAACAAATATTTGATGTTCTGGAGATGCACAGAGATCAGGAAGATACTCATTCTTACCCTTGAGCTTACCGTCTTGTGAGAGAGGCTGATTTGGGAAAAAATCATGTTGGTCACTGTGAGACATGTAAATGGGAGTATATATCAGTGCTGTGGAAATCTTAAATTTGTCGTTGACTTTGTTGACTTGACATTTCTTTTATACCAAATCTTTATGAAAACTAATGGGGGGAGGAAAACTGATTTTGTCAGCTAAACACAGTCTGCTGCTTTAGGAACATTTCTGTTCAGAGGAAAGCACAAACTTTGCTATTTTTATTTTAGACTGCTGCATATATGTATTTGGATTTAATAATGGTTAAATTTTGTAGATTTAATATTTTTTAAGTTTTGTAGCTTATTTTTGAAATAATGGTCCTATTGAAAAGAAGCATTTTATATTTCATATTTAGAGAGATGATGCGAGAAATTGATTGGAATCAAGTGAAAGCAGGGATATTCTCACATATGATGAAATATTTTCTTTGCAGAAGATTCTAAAATTGGATATTGACATTTACAATGGAGGGGTCATGTTTTTTCCATGACTTCTTCATGTCTCTCTAACTTGATATTTTGTTAGCTGATTATTATATTGCTCCTAGAGATATAACTTTGGTTGTCTCTCAGCATCTATTAGCATCTGTCTCTTGCAACAGTTAGAATTTCACTTATGGCCTTTTGCTCTTCTAAGTAATTGAATTAAATGAGGAAGTATCTAATCAATTGCTGTGCCTTATTTCCCTTCTCTGTCTCTCTTTCTCACACCCACACCCCCACACACACATGCACAAAATATAATATGAGCTTCAGTCAAGTAATAGTAATACAATTCTTCCCGTAGGAAATATCTAGGTAAATGGGTCAATTAAGCGTTTGTTTTTAAAGTTGCTGCTCTTGGCTTCTGGGTGATGGCTTTAATACAAAGTATTGCCCGTTTGAGTCTCAAATGGAACAGAGGTTGTCTGATACATTGTAGACTGTGGCTGACTGCTCTGATGTGGAGTCTAATGAGAAGGCTGACCTCATATTTCATGATTGTAGCATGAATTTGTCTCTGAATTAAATCAGAAAAATGGTTTCAGTTCCTCTTTCTGAAGAACAGTATGTAATACTAACTAATCTTGTCTTGCCTTCTTCCTCCATGGCTTCCCACCTTTGGGAAGGAGGTAAGAAGGCAGAAGACAGAGTCATTGAAATCAGAATATGCCTCAACCAAGATAACACACACAAAGTGACTAAATGCTCAGTATTTGTTTATTGTTGTGATTATTATTTTCATTACTCCACTTTTACATGAACATCTCATGATTATAGGATTGAGTAATTTAAGTATTGATACTATTCCTCATAATCATAAGCAATAGAAAAATTTTCACTTTTGAATATATCAATTGACAAATGTAAGAAAGATAACATAATATTTCCATATTTTTGTGGTATATCTGATACAAATGGTACTGAAGCATATTCAGGTCTGTGTTAGTGTTCTGTTACCACAGATTTGTGTCTTGAAACAACACAAATTTATTATCTTACAATTATGGAGATCAGAGTTTCTACAATCAAGAAATCAGCAGAGTTGCATTCCTTCTAGAGGCTCTGGTGGAGGACCTACTTCCTTGCCTCTTTCAGCTTTTAGGGGCTTCCCACATCCCTAGGCTCCTGGCCCTCTTCCATCTTCACAGCCAGCAGTTGCATCACTCCAGCCTCCACTTCACCTCTTCTCTGACTCTGACCCTTTCAACTCATGCGTACGTGGATTCTATGATTGCATTGAGCCCATCTGGATAATCTCCCATCTCAAAATCTTTTACTGTATCGCATCTACAAAATTTCTCACACATTCTGGGAATCAGGATGTGAATATATTAGGGGTTCATGATTGTTCCTGAGAGGTCTTCCCTGGTGGCTGAGATGGTAAAGAATCTGCCTGCAATGCAGGAGACCCAAGTTCAGTCCATGGGTCAGGAAGATCCCCTGGAGAATGGAATGGCAACCCACTCCAGTATTGCCTGGAGAATTCCATGGACAGAGGAGCCTGGTGGGCTACAGTCCCTGGAGTTGCAAAGAATCAAACATGACTGAGTGACTAACACTTCACACATTTTCCCTGATCGAAGTTCTGGTGAAAACCATGACCATTACTTGTTGAGTAGAATCATGGGACTTTAGATCTAAAAGTTACATTAGATCAGTCATTTTAGAGATGAAGTAACTAAAACTTGGTAAATAAGGATTATACTACCTGGGGCTAAACCTAGGTCTTATATCTCTAATCAGATGACTTTTCCAGTTTGTATGCAGCATTTCTTAGCACTGTGCCCATTGTCCAATCAATTACTTTTTTAAAATTAAGAAGCCATATTATAAAATTCTAAATAATTTTAGACTGAATTTGAAGCCACTTTCAAATCTCAAGGCAGTTTATCCTCTTGGACTTCATTTTGACACAGTTATCAAAAGAGCTGGCTATTTCAAAATTAGTGTAGAGACTTGTTTATTAAAGGGAAAAATACTTAAGGCACTCCCAAGAAGTTTATCAAATTTATAACTGTGGGTCCAGCTGAAATAGTGAAACTCAGAATTCTTCCTCTTTAGAGGGGAAAAATGTGATCTTTGTGAATGATTCTCTCCATTCAGGCCACAATTAAGAAGCTTCCATATAAAAAAAGATAAACAATTGATTTTTATGAAAAGTGGGCCTGATTAGAGCAATGTTATTGCTTATTTTGATAGACTATTTATTAATGGACTGTTGAGAAAACTCCCAGTACCATTTAATTTCCTATGTTTCATCTGTGTAGTGTGTCAGGATGCTATAGTCAATCAGAACAGTGTGTTCTTATGTACAACATACATGGTTTTTATGGAGCTCATCCAAGGATAAATTAGAAACTGGCTTGCTGCCTCTATTTCATTTTTCTTTTTTACTCTTTTTGAAGTTTGAATTTTTACAGTCTACAGAGGATACATTTAGTCATTTTGATGCTGTTTTATTTTCTGGGCAGGATTTTAGAAGATGCCCTGAAAGATAGACAATTAATCTTGTCGTTTGTATTCAGTAGACATTACCTAACCAAATAAGCAAGGGTGTTATGTTCAGATAACCATGCTGGGGTTGGTTATCAAGATGAGTTAGATATAATTCTTTATAATGGGATAGCCATCAACTTCAGATTCAACCTAAGTTCCTATCTTCTATCTGTTGTTTAGACACTAAGTCATATCTGACTCTTTTGTGACCTCATGATCTGTAGCCCACCAGGCATCTCTGTCCAGGGGATTTCCCAGGCAAGAATTCTGGAGTAGGTTGCCATTCCCTCTCTGGGGGGATCTTCTCAATCCAGAGATCCAACCTGCATCTCATGCTTGGCAGGCGGATTCTTTACCACTGAGCCACCACAGCCCTTAGTAAAAGTCAGACTGTGAACAAAGCCTTCTTTGAACTTCCAGAAATGTGAAAATGAGACCTATCTCCCAGGGGGGTTTACAAGGATTAATTGTGGTAGTGCATGTGAAAACACCAAATACAGTACCTTGGGCAGAGCGAGTGATTTACCGAATGTTAGTTTCCATCTTCAAAGAGCTCACAGCCTAGTAGAAAAGATGAGCTATCTATAAATAACTGTAATATAAGGCAGAAGTGAGAAGTGGCACGAGAGAGGTCCAGCCAGATAAGGAGCTGTTGGAGGTCGGACATGAATTTTGTTATGGGGATGAGAGAAGCTTTCTTGGAGTATTTTCATGGCATCTTAGCTAGCCCTTAAAAAGGGAAGAAAATTTAGACACGTCAAGATACAGGCCCTGTGATTTGTGCTTTTATCTCCTGGTTGATCTTCCACTAGCTTGCTTTCTGTGCATTATCCGGTGCTCGGGTTTTCTCTGACTTCTGGCTGTGCTCGTATATCATTCAGAATTAATATATTTTCCTGCAGTGGCACGCTGTCTGGTCTGATGCTTTTACACTTTTTAGAATTTTATCTCATGTAAATAAAATAACTTTATCTGTTTCTAGGAGTCATTTTTTCCTCTGAAATAATTTCTGAGAGCAAGATGGATCCAATTAGAGTAATTTCCTGTGGTTGGTGGGCAAAGATCTATGCTAGTTTTGGGGGAAGCTCTTGAAGGGAATTGTTCATGACCCTTGCAATCCAAGTTTTCTTTCAGAGAAAAAGCAATTGTCAGATTTGTTTTTCTTTTCGGTGTGTGATTCTGGATTTCCTCGCCATTGTTGCCCACACAACTCGTTTCATTTATGACGCCGCATCGTAGCCCCTCATAATAGCAGTGCAGCCTCCATTGACCTCTGCACTTCACTGAAGACCTGATTTAGAAAATTGCATAAGCCGTGGATCAGCTGTTTGGAGTTACTCCTTTCTAGTGACTTACAAATTTGTACTAGATTAAGAGTCCCAGATGTGGCTTTTCCTCCTTATTTACCTCCAAAGTCATGTAGCCTCTACCAAAATTGATTCAAGATCTCTCACATACCTTTACTCTTGTGAATGTTTGAGTGATCATATTTTCTGAATCAAAAGTTGGAATATATTATATAGAATCCAATTTAAGGGCCGATTTTATCATATATGTGTGTGTGTGTGTGTGTTGTGTGCATAGCTCAAACCTGGTTGGTTGCTATACCATTTTTTACTATTAAGGATCCTTTTCTCCTTTTCAGATGTCAGTTAAAAAAAATTAGTTTCCTTTAAATTGCAACACTGAATTTTGGCCCCAAAGTGGATAACTTTGATTAGAATATAAGGTATTAAGAGTTCTTAATTATTAATAGCTGTTAATAATAATCATGATATAAGAGGATGTATTTAGATTTGGGGGAATGTTCAGATAAGTGACTGTATGGTTGTTTATTCCTGGTTCATAACAAGGCATATCTGAGGGCTGTATTCCTTTTGATTTGGGATCAAACAATTGTTTGCTGATGGGCTTGGCCTTACTTTCTTGGCTGGTGATTCTCTGCCCTTAAAAAGAATCACAGTCTCTGAGATCTTAGTGCTAAGGATTCAGAGGGGCAACATCTGCCTCCCCAGATGGGAGCCTGTCATTTTATTTTGTTCTTTTCATGTTTGGGATCCAACAAGTAGGGTTTTGTGGACAGAGAAGGGACTCTACCTTTAATCCTAACATCAGGTGTTGCTTATATGAGTGAGTAGATTAGTGGTGTCTGGGTTATAGAGTAGGTTTCTCTGAAGGACCTGGCTGCTCTCAATTACTGGTTCAAGTTTTGCCTTCGGCTAACTGTCCAGAAGGTAAGAGTAAAAATAAGTGAAAGGTTGGGGCTTTGTGAAATTTTTAGAACCCACTAGAAATGTCTTTTGGGAGAGACGGAAATTTGGAAACTTGCTAAGAAAATGTGTGAATCCACATAACCGGGTTGTGACACGTTCAAGGGTGGAAGACTTGGGTGGTGAGTACAAGGGCTGGAAGCGGTTTTCTTCATCCTGTTACCACCCTGCTTTCTCATTCAGGTGTTGTTTCGCCCTGTCTCAAGTTCTGTCTGCTTTCTTTAAATATACAGATTTGGGTGGTACTGAATCGTTAGTCCATTTGAGTGTTGGGTCGTACCCTACATTTGAGTAGCTTCCTGATCACAGTGTTCAGGGAGCAATGATGTTTTTATTGCGAACCTGCAAAGATACTCATAAAGATAAGGACAAAACTCAGTATTTGTGAATCATCTTGAGCAGTAAGATCACCCTGAGAACTAATTCTAAAGCATGGAGCAGAGAACATCAAAATCTTTTATTATTATGTTTTTAGGATGTGGCTACTTTTTTGACATGGTTCAGTTTCCAACTCTAGATCTTTATCTGTACTTTGATTCCAGACAAATATATACGAGCTTGTGAATACAGTCTTATATAGCAAAAATTCACTTTGATACAGGTTATTCTGGGGCCTTAGATTTTCATTTTTCTTTTATTTTATGCTTTCAGATATACCAAAAAGACTTCACTATACCTTTGTCTTTGAATAATATAGATCCCAAAGATGAAGTAGGAGGCTTTCATGTGCTGCAGAGTTTTGTGTGCTGCAGGAAATTAGTTTTTAGCAGTTTTCCCACAGGGGCTCATAAACAGTTAATAGTCATTTTTTTGAAAGAGTAAGTTAAACAAAGAGAAACTAGTTTCTTTGTGATGGTACTTTTTAGAGCCTATACTATGCTAATGTATATAGTGAATTTCCAAAAGGTTCGTGTATGGGCTTTCATGTTTTTAAACATAACTGCCCCCCTTTCTATCTCTTATTTCTTTTTAGAGAATCTCATTGGGTTTTTTTTGTTCCACAGAGCAGAATTTGGTCTACACTGTAGAATCTAGAAAAGAAAATTTTTGAAAATTTGTATTAAAATTCTGTAACATCTCTCTTGGGTCTGGGCATCTGCAGGTCTAGATAAGTGCTTCTAAAACTTTAATGTGCATACAAATTTGTTCAATAGCCTGTTAATATGCAGAATTTGATTCAGTTGGTCTCAATGAGGGCAGTGATTTTTGCATTTCTAACAAGCTCCCAGGTGATACTAATGCTACTGATCTCTGAAGCACAGTTTGATTCAGGGCATTCCCAGGTGAAAAAAGTTAAAATGGTCTTTGCTACCTGGGGCTCCAGAGGTGAGCTGTTTAGAAAGGCATTTCCTCTATGGAACTCGAAGTTTGAACTAAGTAGTTATCGTGCAAGTCAGATAATGCACTTATATGTGACTTACATGCTCTTTATTTTTTCTTATAATTTTTTTTTCTGGCTATGAGGGGATATACACATTCATAGATTTACAATGAAGTGGCAAGCAGCTCTGTGCTTTGACACTTGTGTCTAAAGTATTCCAATGGCATATTTGAGAAGTCCAGAGTGGGAGAGTTTGAGTCTCTGTTCTGTAAATAATAGCTTTGAATGGTAAAGACACATCTAGAGTTCTTAGTTAGACCTACTCACATAAACCCCATCCCATTTCAACACTCATGCACCGTGCCTGGAACAGAGTTTACTGAATCTCATGACAGTTTATCAGCAATTCAGAAAGGATTATCATGATTTAATCTTAAGATGGAAGTAGCAAATAAGGTTCATCTCTTCGACTAACTCCATTCTTTTCTTCTTGAACAGATGTCTATAGAAAGCTCCAGAGACTATAGTCTGAGCTTGATGGAAAAGAGTGACACAATTGGTTAGTGATGTGTATATATGCTGGGCGTGGGAAGGGAAATACCCTCACAGTAGTGGAGCTGATAAGGCATTGGGTTATGCTGGAGCCATGTTGTCACCAGATGGTCTTTGCTTCCCACTGTGGTCTGGTTAGCATTCACTGTCAAATACTTAAATACTGGTTAAAGCTATTATAAAAATGATCTGCCTCAAATGCCATTTTATTATTATTTTTCCAAGTACTAAAACTGATTTTTAGGCTTTGTACTCAGAGTAACTGGGCCGAGATTCCAGCAAAATATCTAGATTGTGCTAAAAATAAATGCAATGTTGTTCCTTTAGTTCCCTTCTCAGTGCTTAGCTTGACGACTACTGACATTCCTTGCTAACAAATTCTTTGTAGTAGAGGGCCTATTACAGAATTATTTCAGATTTATTTGTAATTAGAAACTCCTATTTGCAAACAAATGATGGAGTCACTAAAAGTTTTCAGTAGATTAGACATATTTTTTGCAGTTTTGATTACAAACACTTTCTTCATGATTGTGACAAAGTTTATCTTTAGTCTACTCCTTAGTCATGTCAAAAATTTTAAATTAACTGAATCTGAATCACAGTTTTATTATATTCCTAGAATAATATAATAAAGCACTAATAATAATAACAATCAAGATGCTTTTTTCATGTATTACTCTCAGTTTGTTGGAGCAGAAGAGATTCAACATAATATAGACATCCACTGTGGGGGGAAAAACAGATGCAAAATTATCTAGTGATTTATTCAACTATAAACTACAATTTTTAAGTGACATAAAATATCCTGGGTACTGGTGCATATTCTAGGACATATGTTCTTGTGTTGGTGGTAGCGTATATTATTGTTTTACTTTGTTTAGTTTTCTTGTTCCCCATATAAATCCAAATAAGAGCTTTTCTGACTTGGTAGTAGAAAGTCAGGATAAAGAGCTGGATGAGCTGTCTCCAATTTCTGAGTTGTATATAATCTGTTGGGCTACTCTGTGTCCACCTCTTCAAAAGTTTAGATGGCTGGCTCTGGCTGCTCTAAGAAGGTATGTATCATAGCTCTATAATATAAGAATGCAAATTTTATCATAGTTGTACTACTGTAAGTTCAGCGCCTGTTGCTGTATGATTACCACACTGCTTTTGAAGAAAATAAAAAAAGCTAATTCAAATGTGTGTACAGAATATTGTTTTCTCATTTATATATCACAAAAGATGAGAATGTAGGTTACCAGGCAGAAAAAATAGAGAAATTTATTTCATGTAGCTTTATACAAAGCTTCCCTGATGGTTCAGATGGTAAAGCGTCTGCCTGCAATGCAGGAGACCAGGGTTCGATCCCTGGGTTGGGAAGATCCCCTGGAGAAGGAAATGGCAACCCACTCCAGTACTCTTGCCTGTAAAATCCCATGGACAGAGAAGCCTGGTAGGTTACAGTCCATGGGGTCGCAAACAGTTGGACCCGACTGAGCAGCTTCACATAGTCAATGAATAGGGGAGAAGAGATCATAGCATGATGGATAATCTTCTTGGAGAGCAGGACCATGTCTTTCATATTTCTCTTTCTGAATACCCCACATGGGGCTCTCTGCAGAGCAAGTGTATTAATTGTGGAATCCCCAATCATGTCTATTTTTCTTCAGGCTGTAAGGAGGCATAAAATCTGACAAAGGCCATAAGCAGAGTCTAGAACATAAAACAATTCAAGGGAATATCTCAATCAAAATTATATATGGGGAGGAGAGGGAGAAGAAAGAATCAAAAGCTTAAACTCAGTCAAAACAAGTTTTAAATCAATTATTGAAATAAAACTCAAATGGTTATTTGAGTTTGCTCAAATTTTTAAATCTTTTAAAATGTAAATACAATTCCATTCTTCTTTAATTTGTCAGATACAGATACATAATTTCCTTGAGTATGTTTTCTCAGCATCATTGAGAATGACAGTTAAAACAAATGCATTATTCACATTTAGAAATCAGCTTTCAGTTATCCAGAAGCCATTACCACTCGTGAACAAAAGGGGAGTGTTGTGCTTTAAAGAGAAATAAAAATTTAAGTATCATTATATAATACTTTACATAAACAGGAAAATGTTTTCACAGTACAACCTGATGCCAGGCAGTTTATCATGTATGTGTAATTGGTGCCTGTGGTCAACCCATAATATGATAGTCTTCTGTTTGCTGAAAGAGTATGATGGGAAAGTAACTTTAGAGTATGGAACTTTAGCCATAATCCTAATTGAGTTTGCTAAAGTGCTAGTTTAAAAAAATGCAGTAGATTTGAATCAGTGCCACTGTGTTAATTGAAACACAAAACTCAGTCAAGTAAAAATCTTTTACCAAGGTCAGAGAAGGGCTTTAACAAGTTAAAGTATGCTATGATTCCTCAGCAAGGATTATGTATTTTGCTCTACACACAAAATCAAGATAATGGATATTGTGATTAAGTGCCATAAGATAGAGTCCTGGACATTTATGATGGACCTAAATTCATCTAATGTAGATTTTTCTTCTTGGTTAGCCATTCAACTCCATTTTGTAGGGTGAGAAATAAGGGTTTTAGGAGACTTCATTAATTTGTTCCAACTCAGCAAGTGGATCCACATTCTGAGTTCTGTGCTTGGATCAAGCTTCTCCTAATGTGTGGTTCTCAACTTCCTAAAAATAGTTTATGTATATTAGTGCTTATAATGCCAGACACTCTGTCAAGCACTTTATGTACCTTACATCATTTTATTCTCAGAACAATATGATGAGGAATATATTATCATTATCTGCATTTAAATAACATCATAGACTGAGGTTCAGAACTTATTTAAGTTTATATGGGTGGGAAATGGTGAAGATGAGATATGACCCCAGTTATCTGGGCTTTCAGGGTCTTTTCTCTTAAGTGACATGTTATACTTCCTCCAGTGTATTAATATGAAACCAGTCAAAAAATGAGACATTCTAAATGGAAACAAAAGTCTTCATTTCAACTGCATTGGGATTAAGTTCTTTCATAAGGTAATACATGGGACACAAAATAGAAAATATTGCATCTATTAGTATATTAGATTAGACAGTTTTTCAATTACTTTTAGTACCGAAAGTCTATGAATCAGTAAAAACAGTTTAGTTGAAACTATTTCCTCTTAGAGCACATTTCAAAACACTTTTCACATAGAGAAGCAAATTCAGCTCCAAATTCAATTCATATCCAAATTTATCTTTTAAGAGCAATACCTAATTTTCTCTCCAAATGAGCTTATAGAGTATTTACTCAAAAAGAACAGATACTGTCTTTTAAAAAATTTTCATATATTCTCCTGAAGTCCTAAAAATGACTACATTTGTGGGGCTTTTTCTCCATTTTCTTTTTTTTGTGTAAGCAGAAGTCCTTGGTGGGAAAAGGGGGCCTAATTAATTTGGGAAAACATGCTGCAACACATTTCCTGAGATGCTATCATAAGCAATTAAAACAAAATTGCTCTTGTCAAAATAAATGAATAAATTTGATGAGATGTTTTCCTTTATTTTACAGATTTGTTCCACTTTATCACTAATTCATAAAATCCACAAAGGCTCTCCAGTCATCAGTGTGATTGGTTAAACTCTGTTGTTGTGGCCCTGTTATGAATGGGAAGTAAAAGTCAGAATACCAGTATACCAGGCCAAGTGAATAGAGTGAGAGCACATTCTTACAAATGAGGATGTATAAGCCCACGGACCATCCCAGGCCAAGGCAGGAGTCATCACTGATGTTCAACATTTGTGGGTACACACTGACTGTAATATTCTTCCCTGGTAGCTCCATCAGAATCCACCTGCAATGCTGGCAACCGGTGTTTGATATCTTGGTTGGGAAAATCCCCTGGAGGAGGATATGTCAACCCACTCCAGTATTCTTGCCTAGAAAATCCCATGGATAGGGGAGCCTGGCAGGCTGCAGTCTGTGGGACTGCAAGAGTCAGACACGACTTCGCAACTAAACCACTAACTGTAATGGAGGCTTCCCAGGTACCGTGGTGGTAAAATATCCGTCTGCCAATCCAGGAGGCACAAGAGATACAAATTCAATCTCTGGGTCAGGAAGATCCCCTGGTGTAGGAAATGGCAACCCACTCCAGTATCCTTGCTTGAAAAGTTACATGGATAGAGGAGCTTGGCAGGCCACAGTCCATGGGGTTGCAGAGCAGATTGCAACTCAGCACACATACACTGACTGTAATAGCAATTTTTCAACATAAGGGGCATTCAGAAAGTACTGAAAATAATACTTTCATAATTGGGAGACAAAACTAAGTTGTGTCATATAATACAAAGTATAGAAATTAAAACTTAATCCTATGTTCTATTCTTAGGTATTGAGAGGTGTTAGAATACTATGTTAAGTGTTGAGTAAAGGAATATCATATTGCATGTGACATATCAGATTTGCACCTATCAAAGAGGGCTTAGGTTAAGAATGATTGAGAAACACAGAAGTGTGATTCATCCAAAAATGATGTTGATGTTCCTGGATATGTAAAGCAAAGAAGGTAATTTTGGGAGAGGTCACACTGTAGCTTGGGTTTCTCTTAGAGGAGCCGGATGGGCTATAGTCCATGGGGTCACAAAGAGTTTGACACGACTGAGCCACTAAGCATGGATGCATAAATACTGTAGCTAGTATTCCTAATTTAAGCCACTCAAAAATTGAAGTTGTCAGTTTGTTGAATACCTACTATTTTCAAGACAGTGTTAGATAGTATGAAAAGGTGTAGTTGCTCAGTTGTGTCTGACTCTCTATGACTCCATGGACTGTAGCCCTCCAGGCTCCTCTGTCCATGGAATTCTCTGGGCAAGAATACTAGAGTGGGTAGCCATTCCTTTCTCCGGGGGATCTTCCCAACCCAGGGATCAAACCCAGGTCTCTTTCATTGCAGACAAATCCTTTACTGTCTGAGCCACCAGGGAAGCCCTTTAGATAGTACGGGGGTACCAAAATGAAACATTCATGAGCCTATCTTATAGGCTCTTGTATCCTCATATGGGAGAAAAACAGATTTGAGTAATTATAATAGCATAAAGCAATATCTGTTGTGGGAGGTTAGAATAAGAAGAGTTTACCTCTGGCTTTGAGGATCAGGGTGGTACTAGGCTGGACCACGAGTAATTGTTAGGTTTTAGATATATGGGCATATAATTATAGGCTGAGGGAATTATGAAAATCCAGAGGTGCAGAACCATTCCTAAGTTTGTGGGACATTATATTCTTTCTTTGGTCTGAAGAATAGTTACAAGATAGAGTATAAACTAGAATACAGTCTTAGAACCTGAACTTGGGAGATCTTAGACCCAGGATAGGAATTCTAATTTGTAAGACAGCTGGCAGGGAGAAGGGAGAGGTTGTTATTGAACAGACGAGGGACATTATAACTTTAGTACTTCAAAAAGAACAATTGGACAGTGAAATAAAATGCAGGAATTTAGAGTTGGGGAGAGTGGGGAAAAGCTATGGCAATCGTTCAGGCAAAAAGCATTGAAATTCTGAAATAAAGTAGTCAGATAGGAATGATGAGGTGGTGGGGTAGATGGGAGAGAGATCAGGAAACAAAATTGATAAGATTTTGCATATGACTTGTTGGGCCTGCTGGGTGAGGGATTAAAATTTCAGATTCAAATCAGAATTATTAGGAGCACATTCAGCTACTGGCTAGAGGAGGAAACTGAGGGAAATATAATGTGTGAAGAGGAAGGAAACTGGTGAAAGTCTTTTGAATATACTGAATTTGAGGTACCTAGGGATATTTGGTGGCTCAAATGGTAAAGAATCTGCCTGAAACGCAGGAGGTTCTATCACTGGGTGGGGAAGATCTCCTGGAGAAGGAAATGGCAACCCACTCCAGTATTCTTGCCTAGAGAATTCCATGGAGAGAAGATCCTGGCAGGCTACAGTTCATGGGATGTGACTGAGTAACTCACTTTCACTTTCACTTTGGGCTTCCCAGGTGAGCCAGCAGTTAAGAACCCTCCTGCCAATGCAGGAGACCTAAGAGATGCAGGTTTGATCCCTGAATGGGGAAGATCCCCTGGAGGAGGAAATGGCAACCCACTTCAGTACTCTAGTCTGGAGAATCCCATGGACAGAGAAGCCTATAGTACATACGGTTGCAAGAGTCAGACACACTGAAATGACTTAGCACACAGCACTAGCACAGGTGGGGATCTTCGGTTCCAGTTCGTAGGGCAGTTTTTGGAGTCCAATAACACAGCAAAGATTTTATAAATATTATGCATCATTTTAGAGTCTTTAAATTAAACAAAAAGAAAGATTTAGTCTCTCTAACCTAGAATCTCTTTGGTGAAAGTCAGAACCTGCTCCTTAAATATAGGGGATGTGTCTGTTGAATTAAAGAGATCCACATTACAATGAAGTCAGGGAAAGAAGGTTTTAATAAACAGGCAGGATATCTCCAAACGTTTAACAGCATTTAGGCCGCGTAGAATACAATAATGACAATGATAACTATATTAGTAGTAAAATACTTTCATTAATAATATTAAGAGGTATTTGTTTGCAGCAAATGGGTGGACCTAGAGATTCTCATACTGAGTGAAGTAAGTCAGACTAATATCAGATGATATCATTTATATGTGGAATCTAACAAAAAGCCTATAAATGAACTTATTTACAAAACTGAAATAGAGTTACAGATGTAGAACATAAATGTATGGTTATGGGGCGGGGGAGAGGTTAAGAAGGGAGGGATCAATTAGAAGATTGGGAGTGACACAAAAACACTATATTTAAATATAAATAGATAACTAATAAATATAACTAATAAGTTATAATAGATAACTAAATAAACATAAATAGATAACTAATAAGGACCTGCTACATGGCACAGGGAATTGCATTCAGTACTCTGTAATGACCTACATGTTTCCCATGTAGAATCTGAAAATGAGTGAATATATGTATATGTATTATATAGCTGATTCATTTTGCTGTACACCTGAACCTAACAGAACATTGTAGATCAATTATACTCCAATAAAAATGTAAGCAATCATAAGAGCTAGTAACACAGCTACTGAGTTGGCATGGGATATATCTCTGTGCTGTATGAGCATCATGGTCTGTCTCACCTATTCCTCACAGCACCTCATGAAATGGGCTTTTTTCTCTCTAATTTAACAGATGAGAAAATGGAGAGGTAAAGGATGACCCTTGCTCAAGTCAAACAGCCAGTATGTGATGGGGCTGGAATTGGCTATTTAGAGGCATGGATTCATTTACTCAACTGCACAGACACAAACAGAGGCAGCAAAAGTGAATCCGTATCTCCTATAAAAACTAATTTTTGCCCAGAGCAAATGTGCCATTTTAAGGCTCCCAGTGAAAGGAAGGAAGGAAGGAAAGGAGGAAGGAAGGAAGGGAAGAATCTCTCAATTGCCCACAAAACATCACCTTAATCATTTTCTGAACTTACTCACTTTAAAAGGATATTATTTTCTCTGAAAATAGAACTTTTTGGTGGGAGGGAGGGTTGATGGAACGTCCATTTCATTGTTCTTAGAACTGATAGTAAGCATAACTGGCAGTGCTGTTGCTATGAGTTGAGTACTTGAGTAAAAAGCCATGTTTTTCCCTCAGTTGACCAGTGTGGACTGGCTCTTGCAGGCTGTCTATTGGTTGGGATCCTGATGCAGCTGTTACTAATAAAGATCCTGCCATTTTGGACTACATAGGACACCTCCAAGAGGCCTGGGTTGCCTTGTAGGTTTATAGAAGGTTCAGAGCCTCAGCTTCAGCCAGACTATCAGAGATTTCTAACAGAAACCTGTGATCTTGGGCAAATCACCACTCTTCATGGGTTTATTGTCGTGTAGTCGCTAAGTTCTGTTTGATTTTTTTGCGATTGCCTGGACTGTAGCCTGTCAGGCCCCTCTGTCCATGGGATTATCCTGGCAAGAATACTGGAGTGGGTTGCCACTCCCTTCTCCAGGGGATCTTTCCAACCCAATGAATTGAATCCACATCTCTTGTATTGTCAGTCGGATTCTTTACCACTGAGCCACCAGGGAAGCCCTTCCTAGGTTTATCCTCATCCATAAGAGGGCTGATAGCACCTGTTCTACCTTCCCTGGAGGCTGGTTGGAAAGCTGAAGTCACATGATAGATGGCAATATGTGGCCTAAACTGTGAAGCAAAAATAAGGAGAGGTTGCTTTTATGCTTTCTAAGACTTTTAATTACAATTTGTTTTTTGCAGAGGTAATACATGTTAATGGTTAAAAATTCAAAGCACAAAAATATATACTAAAAGTATAAGGTTCTTCCTCACCTATTCCAGTTTAATTCCAATTCATTTTCCCAGAGCTATCTGCCATTAACATTTGGTGTGTGTTCCTTTAGGTTGTGCACGCAGGCATATGAGTTTGTGTTGTGTGAGTGTGATTATGTGTATTTGTATCATATGTGTGTGTATCATATTAAGCATTTGTTCTAAAATTATTTTCCTTCATAATATATTTTCTTCATTCCATGTTAGTGCCACATATCCACTTTATATTTTACATGGCTCTATACTATTTCATCAGAGAAGGCAATGGGACCCCGCTCCAGTACTCTTGCTTGGAAAATCCCATGGATGGAGGAGCCTGTTAGGCTGCAATCCATGGGGTCGCTAAGAGTCAGACACGACTGAGCAACTTCACTTTGACTTTTCACTTTCATGCATTGGAGAAGGAAATGGCAGCCCACTCCAGTGTTCTTGCCTGGAGAATCCCAAGGACGGGGGAGCCTGGTAGGCTGCCGTCTATGGGGTCGCACAGAGTCGGACACGACTGAGCGACTTCACTTTCACTTTTCACTTTCATGCATTGGAGAAGGAAATGGCAACCCACTCCAGTGTTCTTGCTTGGAGAATCCCAGGGACGGGGGAGCCGTTGGGCTGCCGTCTATGGGGTGGCACAGAGTCGGACACGACTGAAGCGACTTAGCAGCAGCAGCATCTTTATTTTAATAATTTATGTTCAACCATACCACATGGTAGGTGGGATCTTAGTTCCTCCACCAAGGATCGAAGCTGTGCCCCTTGTAGTGGAAGGACAGAGTCCTAATCACTGGACTGCCAGGGAAATTCCTCATCTTTAAAGATGATGCTCTAACCCTTTCACAGAATTGTGAATAATAAACTTCAACAATATAGTGCATCATGCGAGGTTCTCATTAAATGTGTCAAGGCCATTGGGAATGACTGTCAAGCTGAAGGATGCTTTATGTTGAAATTATTTGAAATGGAACTTGAGACTTTCTGTGATGCCTTCGTTGTGGCTGGCAGTGTTCCCTCTTACTGTCACCAACCTTCATGAGTACAGGCCCAGTATAGTGATGTCTCATGAATTCAGAGGCAATATTCTAGAATCATTTATCTCTGCTCATCACAAAGTCGAATGACCCTGGAATGATATGGCCAAAAAGATACAGAAAGTGCAAA
Organism: Bos indicus; assembly: GCF_029378745.1. NCBI lineage: Eukaryota > Metazoa > Chordata > Mammalia > Artiodactyla > Bovidae > Bos > Bos indicus. Next base: position 61,165,695 of record NC_091774.1, on the reverse strand, counting down.
CAATTCACAAACCAGTAAACATCTAAAAGAATAGGTTTTTTGAAAAGAGGCTTGTGTTTCAAGGGGGACACTAATCTTCCAAGCTAAACATAATTTTTTTCAAGTACAGAAACTCATCCATCAGTTCTCAGGATTACTTGTTGCGGTTATCAGTCACAAGAAATTGGTCATTTTGATCTGGGTTCCTCATAGCCAATACAATATTTTAGAAACCCCATCAAGTGATGTCTTTAAACTCTTTAGGTTTAAGCTTATAATGTGAGCATTAGGAAACATGAGAAAAACAAAGACGGTGAAAACCCAGTATCATATACTGTGAATTAAGCAATTATTTGTTCAATCAAATCATGCTTTTGAACACCCTGCTAGGTGGTAGGTGCACTGTTGAATATTAATAGTCTGAAGATAAAGAAGGCCACTCACTTTCGACCTAAGGAACAAGAAGGCAAATGATTAAACATAGTTGATAAGTGATAAAATAGAGGTGTTAAATATCATGGAAGTGGCAAGGAGTGACTGTTGAATAAAACTTCCTGCAAGTTATAGTGATTTAGGTTTAATGGGCAGGCAGTTCACCAAGGAGTGAAGAAGGCAGAGGAGGGGTTCAGATGAAGGGTGTAACTGGGATAAAAGCATGAGGAAGCCCAGCATGTTCAGGGAAAATGGATAACAGAAATGAGATAAGTGTTTTGAAGATAGCTCTGTAATTAATCTCATCTCTGCTTCTCTTTCCAAACCATAATCATTGTAGTTCAGATACTATTCACTCCAAAAGACAACGTTATATAGAAGAGCATGCTGCTGCTGCTGCTAAGTCGCTTCAGTCATGTCTGACCCTGTGCGACCCCATAGACGGCAGCCCACCAGCCTCCTCCATCCCTGGGATTCTGTAAGCAAGAACACTGGAGTGGGTTGCCATTTCCTTCTCCAATAGTTTACTCCAAAAGCTGACACTATCTCAGTGAATATAAACTACTCTTCCCTTTTAACTTTCCTACACTCAGTATTGATTTTAGTTTGGGCCTATTTTCTTCTTCACTGTGCCTAAAGTCTGGCTTGATAATTTGATCAGGTCAAATGGTTGAATATGAGATGTGGAAGAGCAAATAAAAAAAGCAAAATACAGGATGAAGATTCAAACTTCACATTTAATTCAGTGAGATTGGCAGTGGCTTTTTGGAATATTGTGTTGAGATGGCATTTTGGAATCATGCAGAAAAAGTGGGGATGGACTCTAGTGATTAATTATGGAATCCTTCCTTGGACAAGGAAGGAGGGAAAGCCATCCTGTGCTCTTCTTTTCAACACTTCCCATCCCACCCCTTCCTCCCCACCAGGCTCCAGTAGATTTATGAGTCAGTGATTTTATGCCAGGTGTATGCTGGAAACAATGACAGTGGTACCCCATTGCCCATCACTGTTGATCATAGTCCTGACACACAGAAATGCTCAGGAGGTATTTGTTGGATGAATGAATCCATGAATAATTTTTAGTACTTTTGTTTCTTTCCATTATGCATAAAATTTTAAGTTATGTCTGCTTTGTTGACATCTTATATTTTTTTTCTGTGTGGGTAAAAAGTTTTTTTTATACAAATTAAAATACCTGGGATGTTTTTCTCAGAAAAAGCAATACTACTTTTTACTCATGATGTGAGAATTCCTGTCATATGATGATAATGAACTGGGTTTTTCCTCCCTCATTTTAAAAGTTAGATTCTAATTAACCCAATTCATCTATTTGATCTTTTAAGAGCCTGATTTAATTTTAAAATATGCATTATATTTACTTTAAGATACTGGGTATATTTTAAATTTTAATACTTGTCTTCATTAATTCAACTATTTTTCAAAATCTTGATTTTCCTGGCAGCCTGTTAACAAAGAGAAATGTATTTTTGAAGGGATAATTCCAGCAGAGTTTTCAGATTTATGAACACAATTTCACAAAAAGGGAAGTTTCTGAGCATAATCTGCCTCCTAGCAATTATTGATACTGTTGTCCATCTTCCTTTATCTTCCTTTATCTTTAAGTATTTAATACTTATCCCAGGTCACCATCACTATTGTGATGATCATTTGGGTTTAGGCAATGCCTGACATTATAATCCCACTACCTTTGCTCATTCTTCTAAGCCAGAGTCATTTATTCTCTTTTATTTTCCATTGTTGTCATTGTGTCCATCATAAAAGAGAACTCTATTTCCTTCAAATGTAACTTTTCAATTACAATCTAAACCTGTTCCCATTCAAATGCACTGTTTGGTCATCATAATAGAAACAATTATCCTTTACTTTTTATTCCAAGATATTACTACATGCTGCTGCTGCTGAGTCACTTCAGTCGTGTCCAACTCTGTGTGACCCTATAGACGGCAGCCCACCAGTCTCCCCCGTCCCTGGGATTCTCCAGGCAGGAGTACTGGAGAGGGGTGCCATTGCCTTCTCCGATATTACTACATATCAGATCAGATCAGATCAGTCGCTCAGTCGTGTCTGACTCTTTGCGACCCCATGAATCGCAGCACGCCAGGCCTCCCTGTCCATCACCAACTTCCGGAGTTCACTGAGACCCACGTCCATCGAGTCAGTGATGCCATCCAGCCATCTCAGCCTCTGTTGTCCCCTTCTCCTCCTGCCCCCAATCCCTCCCAGCATCAGAGTCTTTTCCAATGAGTCAACTCTTCACATGAGGTGGCCAAAGTACTGGAGTTTCAGCTTCAGCATCATTCCTTCCAGAGAAATCCCAGGGCTGATCTCCTTCAGAATGGACTGGTTGGATCTCCTTGCAGTCCAAGGGACTCTCAAGAGTCTTCTCCAACACCACAGTTCAAAATCATCAATTCTTTGGCGCTCAGCCTTCTTCACAGTCCAACTCTCACATCCATACATGACCACAGGAAAAACCATAGCCTTGACTAGACGGGCCTTTGTTGGCAAAGTAATGTCTCTGCTTTTGAATATGCTGTCTAGGTTGGTCATAACTTTCCTTCCAAGGAGTAAGCGTCTTTTAATTTCATGGCTGCAGTCACCATCTGTAGTGATTTTGGAGCCCAGAAAAATAAAGTCTGACACTGTTTCCACTGTTTCCTCATCTATTTCCCATTAAGTGGCGGGACCGGATGCCATGATCTTTGTTTTCTGAATGTTGAGCTTTAAGCCTACTTTTTCACTCTCCACTTTCACTTTCATCAAGAGGCTTTTGAGTTCCTCTTCACTTTCTGCCATAAAAAATCCCAAACCTTACCATTTTATGGGGAAAAAAAAATCAGGCTTTTAGTAAGTATGCTTTGATTTATATAATAAAATAAGGATGCATTGAAATTATATATTTTGCTTTCAGTTTAGTCTACTGTTTGCTCACTGTTTGTTGTTTAGTCACTAAGTCATGTTTAACTCTTTGGTGACTGCATAAACTGTAGCCCATCAGGCTCCTTCTGTCTTTGGGATTTCCCAAGCAAGAACACTGGAGTGGATTGCCATTTCCTACTCCAGGTGATCTTCCTGACCCAAGAATTGAGCCCACATCTCCTGCATTGCAGCTGGATTCTTATGGCCTTATAATTAGATTAGAGTCCCTTTGAGGGCAGGGATGATGTTTTCTTATTTTGTATAACTTTCTCTGCCCATGCTGAGATGAAGTCCATATGAAATGCCAAATAAGTACTTATGAAATTCAGAATCCCAAGTACTGAGACCCTGCGATGATGTAATGGACTATTGGCTTCAATTCCTTCATTGTATGGGTGAGATCTGCCATTCTCGTATTCTTCCCAAATAGCCATAGCTTTCTGTTGAATGTAGAAATATGCCAGAATTAATTTTTTAGTATGTTAACTTTATTTTTGATGATGTTATATTACATTTTTTTTTCTAATTAAGATGTGAGAAACAAAACACAGATCTCTCTTGGTATTTAAATTGAATTTGAATTCAATTCTTTTTCACTCAGTTCTCTATTAACTCAAATATATTCCTGAATCTTTCTATCTCAACCCTACCACTACCGCTTTAATATGAGCTAGTAACTCCTCTTGTCTGTCAGCATTAATTTTAAATTCCCTACACTCAAAACACAATATTGTGATCTCTTATTATCTATCAAGGAAAGTTTTCAGAAAGCGCAGTTCCTGGCAATCAATATCATGCCAAAACATATTTTGTTTTTTTCTGTTTTTATTGAAGTTTAGTGAGTGAGTGAGTGAGTGAGTGAAGTCGCTCAGTCGTGTCCCGACTCTTTGCGACGCCATGGACCATAGCCTATCAGGCTCCTCTGTCCATGGGATTTTCCAGGCAAGAGTGCTGGAGTGGATAGCCATTCCCATCTTCAGGGGATCTTCCCGACCCAAGAATCGAACCTGGGTCTCCCACATTGCAAGCAGACACTTTACCATCTGAGCCACCAGGGAAGTTTAGTGGACTTAAAATATTATTTTAGTTTCAGGTGTACAACATAACAATTTGATATTTTTATAGATTACATTCCATATGAAGTTATTATAAAATCTATGTGTAAGACTTGAAACCATAAAACTTGTAGAAGAAAATATAGGCAGTATACTCTTTGACATTGGTTTTAGTAATATTTTTTGGATCTGTCTCCTCAGGCAAGGGAAAAAAAAGCAAAAAAAATAAATGGGACCTAATCAAACTTAGAAGTTTTGTACTGCAAAAGAAACCCTCTACAAAACGAAAAGGCAGCCTATTGAATAGGAGAGGATATTTGCCAAAGGGATATATCAGATAAGGGTTTAATATTAAAAATATATAAAGAACTCATATTAGTGTTAAAGAACAGCCTGATTAAAATATGGGCAGAGGCCCTGAACAGGCATTTCTCCAAAGAAGATATACAGATGACGAACAGACATAAGAAAAGTTGTCCAACACCACCAATCATTAGACAAATGCAAATTAAAACCATGATGCGCTATTACCTCACACCAGTCAAAATGGCTATCATCAAAAAGAAAAGAATAGCGTTGACCAGAATATTTGATCTATGAGGACTTTTCTTAAACCTGATGGCACATCTCTAGGTTTTATATATCTCCATGTTGCACATCTAGTCCCAGCTCCTCCTTGGACAGGTGAAGCATCTCAGGTCATGTAAGAGAGAGATTTTATCACCATCACAGAAGTAGTGAAGAGAAGGGGTCTGATTCTAGTGTCCTTGACTCTGCCCCTTTCTTTCCAGGCTATCATGGCTGTTTCTCAGGAATGACCCTCAGAGAGCATATCTGAATCACATTGGTTACTTAGAATGTTGAAAAAGATATTTGAAAATCATCTATCGTAACATTTCCAGAACTTGCCATTTTAATACACTTTTCTCCATTGGAATAACTAAATCCATCAAATACTCATTTTATTCAGTTGTAAAATGGGGTTGATACTAATCTATTGGGATTTTGTGAGGTTGAAAACTACACCTACACATGTCTAGACACAGCAAGTTGGTGTTCAAATAAGCTTCAGTGATTATTACCTATAAATTAGACTGCCACAGAATTTCATATGCTTTTGACTTGAAGGTCCTGGAGGTAAGATTGAAGAAATTTATAGGCTAGACAAAATAAAAGCTTTCTCCAGAGCTGCCATTCATTTATTCCTCAAATATTTATAGAATATTCATTGTATGGTTGCCACTGTAGCAGGCCCTGGAGATATACCTGTGACCAAGATTGAGATAGTTTTTGCTTTTACAGGACTCATATCCCAGTATAGTAGCTAAGCACAGAACAGACAAATTGGGGTATAAATAAAATGGATGCAACTATAAAGTTCAAAGCACTAAGGTAACAAACATAAGGAACAGAGCTAAAAAATAACAGAAGCGACCTACTTTAAATAAAGTTTTCAGGGAAAGTCTTTATGTAAGCCTATCTCTAAAGGATGGGTAAGAACGACTCACAAGGCAGGTTGGGTGGCAGCATTCCAGACAGAGAGTCATGTGCGGGGGTCCTGAGGCAGAAACGAGCGTGAACTAGCCAAGGAACTGCATGTAGACCAGGGGGCTACAGTGTGGTGACAGGGGCGAGAGAGGCCAGGAACTAGATGGGCGAAAGGCAGTGAATTGACCGGGAGGTGGGGGGGGGGTTTGTTGTTCCTGGTAAGGAGTTTGTTTTTCAGTCTGCAAGTTTCATGGAAAGGCATTGGATGATTTCTAAACACCCTGAGCTAATAAAGTGTGATATAAGAGAGAACTTCTGTTCTGTGTTTCACAGTCCCTTCACATCAGTTTTGTTTTCTGAGCAAAGTTCATACTCTGTCCTTTCCCTCCCCATTCTCTTCCTTTTGTCTCTGTTTACATCTTTTTTCTTCTTTGCTGGGAGGGAGAATAGCTTCTTGCATAAAAGTTCTTCTCACAGGTTTCTTGCAGAATATATCCCTTTATGACACAAAGAGAATGTTAAGATGTCCATCCAACAGATATTTTTAAGTATTTTCATTGTGAAATTATATCCATTTTGTAACAACTTACAACTATCTACCTCATATTGCACATTTTCAGATTTAAGATTTATTCCCTTGAGCAAAGAAGTATTTTGTTTTAGCATGTATTTTTTTTTTTTCCTGCCTGTTGTAAAAGTGACTCATTTCAGATGAGAGTTCTTTAAAAATGGCATTCAATGTGTTGGGCCATCCCGGCTTATGTTCTTAGATTCTCACAGACTTTTTCTATATTTTTCTTCTTCATTATATAGAGAAATATGGGCCTCTTCTCATGTGCTTAACTGATCATTTGGAAGTTGTTGACTATGCTGATAAGGATCCAGTTAGTATCTGTTCTTAGCAAGAGAAAGAACCATTGGGTTAAGCAAGTGGGGTCCCCTGTATTGCCAGACATTCTTTAAAATGTGAAACATTTCATAGGGTGAAGATGAACTGACACACAGCAGGTATATGAACTAAAATACCATTCAAAGTATTTAACTATGTATTAGTTAAGTATTTATTAAAAGACTGAGTCTCTATGCTGCTGCTGCTAAGTCACTTCAGTCGTGTCCGACTCTGTGTGACCCCATAGATGGCAGCCCACCAGGCTCCCCCTTCCCTGAGATTCTCCAGGCAAGAATACTGGAGTGGGTTGCCATTTTCTTCTTCACTCCATGAAAGTGAGAAGTGAAAGTAAAGACACTCAGTCGTGTCCGACTCTTAGTGACCCCATGGATTGCCCCCTACCAGGCTCCTCCGTCCATGGGATTTTCCAGGCAAGAGTACTGGAGTGGGTGCCATTGCCTTCTCCGCTAGCCTAGATTTATATTAAGAAAACATGATTAAAGTTGTCTGAGAAGTTAGAAATACTGCTGAATACTTGGAGGGGTCATTCTCAATTAAATTATAGAATGATCAGAGACAAGACATATGTTTGTGGTATAATAGAGAAGAAATCATAGTCAGTGCTAACTTTGTCACCGAAGAATTTATGGTTAAAAAACAAACAAACCCTGGAATGTGAAACACATCGTGATCAAGAACATAGATTTTGCCATCAGGTATCTGGATAATTCTGTCTCTGGCACCAGTTAACTGTGGCAGACAACTTCAGTTTGTTCCTTCAGATCCACACTCTGCTTTTCTCCATCCTACTGTTTGCTCCAGGAGGCTAATCTAAATGGAATACTTGGATAGGCCGTCTATTGTTTGATTTCTGGTAGTTCAGCCAATGGTAGCCCTGGCAGGAGATCAGGAAGAAAGAAGAGAATGAAGATGGTATAATGTGTTCCTCTAGTTTTGTCCTCAAAGAGTTGCCTAAGGCTAACTCTGCCTTTCAACTATAAATTGCATCTCTTCTTAGGTGCCCTTTTCTACATGATTCTCTCCTTACAACTTCACGTAACTATTTCCTCTCCTTCCCTTTTCAGGCCTAAATTACCAACTCCGGGAGACTGCAGTATCCCTTGTTTGTTTGGAGACCCTGCCTGTACCTTCGTAATAGTCCCTGTATTAACTCCTCTTTAATTATCCAAAGGTGGCTGTGCCATCTGTTTTCTAAAGGGACTCTGACGCACTGCCTGTATAATCTTTACAAGTGATTTTAAACTGTGCTTCAGTATCCTTACCTATAAAGCGGAGGGCAAGTCATTTCTCTCCTCATAGACCATTTGTATATGTAAAATCAGGAAGTAGATTAGAATCGTTGTATTCCAATACTACATTATGAAGCTTTTAAGATTCTGCCTCAATTGCCTTCCATATGCTTTCCCCAGCAATAACTTTTACTTGCTCAGTTATACTAAAGGTCTGAACAATTTTATCTGAAGCAAGGACTTCATGACTAAAACAGCTTGAACACGGCTGTCCTTAGATGATTGTAGGGCTCTTTCCAGTCCTAAAAACCCAATACATTTTTTTCTTGGCGGTTATTTTATGGAGAGAAACTACCATTCTTTACATCATAGCCTCTGACTAGGGCTGGAAATTCAGTAGGCTGTAGGCTGTCTAGTCTCATGATTTACTATCTGGGCAGAGGGAAGAGTCCAGTTAATTCCCCAGGATCATATTCTCTTTTACAAAATATTTTCATGGCTTAGGATAGAAAGCCATGGGGGCCAATAAATAGAGAGCCAGTAGGAAATCAGAAAGCTCCTCAGTGGTTTCATTGTGGCCTTCTTGGCACTCAGAGCCTCGGGCAGTAATTGCTTGGCCGTGTTCTGAGCACTGAACCCAGCCTATAGTAGCTGTTAAACTTTGTAAGTTGTACAAGGCCAGGCATACTTTTGGAACACTCCATCCCTTGGCTTGTTGCTTCAAACCCCATCATTAACATCTTTTACTTCCTTTTCTGTGTGAAGGAGTAGAGGAAAGGTGTGAGCAATTTCCCTGGGAGTACTGTAAACTCGACATGTCCAGAGATTTATTGCAGCATTGACTGGGATGATGAAGTACTCAGAATTACTGCCAATACTTCCTGTCGAAGAAAAGCTCTGGAAAACTATTGATGACAGTGAGTTAGATTTGCTCTTGACAGCCATGTTAGTGCCTGTTTGTTCTTTTAGTTAACATGTATTCAGAAAATATATCTGAGGACCTCCAAGGAGTGTGTTAGATATTGTGTAAGATGAAATGAATTTGATAAGGCCCCTGGGCTCAAGAAGCCTAAGTCTGGGATGTATTCGGATACCTGCGATAGGACTGGCTGGCTAGAGGCAGCCTCCTAATCATCTTGTCCCCTAGAGCAGGGGTCTCCAACCCCCTGTAAGGAAGCAGGCTGCACAGCAGGAGGTGAGCAGCGGGTGAGCAAAGCTCAGTCTGTCATTCCCTATCACTCCCATTGCTCCCTACTGTTCTCCATTGCTCACTTTACTGCCTAACCACCACCCCTTTCCCCACCCCCCAGAGTCCCTGGAAGAATTGTCTTCCAAGGAACCATCACTGATGCCGAAAAGGTTGGAAACTGCTGCCCCATGGACTACAGCCCACCAAGCTCCTCTGTTCATGGGATTATCCTGGCAAGAATACTGGAGTGGGTTGCCATTTCCTCCTCCAGGGGATCATTCTCAACCCAGAGATTGAACCAGTGTCTCTTGCACCTTCTGTATTGGCAGGGGGATTCTTTACCACGACACTACCTAGGAAGCGCTTCAGTACCTCCCTGGCTATATCTTAAGGCAGGGGTTTACCCTCGTGAGCCTTCTTTTTCCTGTACCTTTCGTTGCTACAGTCCAGTTTCTTTCACTTCAGGCAGCTTTGTTGTCACAACACACACATATCCCTTTTAGTGCTTCTTCCTCGGCTGTTCGTACCAAGACATCTTCTATGGCCTTTCCCCCTTCTCCTTCCATTTGTGAGCCAATGAAACACCCTAGTCCTAGACAAGTGTATATAAGGAAAGGAAAGTCAGTAAAATTAGTTAGAAAGAATCGTAGCTGCAACCACTTGGGCTCTTGTAAATCACCATCAGAATTTTGGCAAATTTGTTTTCTGATTCTCTTACCTTCCTGAGCATGGACATTCAAGATGTTAAAACAAAAAGTGAAATATATATTTTTGATTTATTTATTAGGAATTTTCACTACAATTTTGGAGGGGGCACTCACCAAAGAGGGGAAGAAACATATCCAGATGATTATGAGCAAGATTTCATGAAGGAAATGGCGTTTGAACCTGATTCTCTGGGATATATTGCTTTGGCCAAAAAGTTTGTTTGGGTTTTCTCCATAACATCTGACAGAAAAATCCAAATGAACTTTTTGGACAACCAAAATAGTTATAGGAAGATGAAAGTACAGGTTGTGGGAGGCATATCAGCAAAAAGGCATACAACAAAAACCCAATTATAAACTGAAAACTCAGAGCTTGTCTTGGTTCCCACTGTACTTTGACCAGCCTTAGTTAGGCAATCCATTTCCTTGACTGAAATCACTTGTTTGCATGTCTGTATGTCTAAGCTTCTTTAAGAAAACAGAGAGTCTCTTTCATGCTTGTATTTTCAGCGTTTAACACAATGTCAGGTACTCATTAAGTACTCATTAAGTACTCATAGGTACTCAGTAAGTGGTGAAGAATGAAGTATAAATGGCAACGTGTATATTGAGGACAGGAAGTTGTCTAGTTTGACAGGAGCAAGGATTTGTGAGAAAAGAACTGGGATCTTATGTTAGGAAGGTATATTAGAACAGATTATGGAGGGTTTATGTACCAAGGCATTAAACAGACTGTGGGGAGTCACAGGAGGTTGTGGAGTGAGGTCAAAGCACAAAGCAATTAGTCTTCAGGAAGGTGAATGTGGTAGCAGTGAGCAGTATAGGTTGGTGAAAGGAATAGGGAGACAGGAAACGTGGAGACCAGAGATGGTGAATAAAGCAGAGCATGTGTCAGAGTGATCCAAAGGATATTAAAAAGTTACTTGGCAGTTTAATACCCTAAACAACTTGCTTCAGTCTTCTCCCTCCAGAGTACTGTCAGTCTCCTCAGGCCCGAATCCTAGTCTGACACTTAGTGGTCACATGACCTTGACAAGTTACCTAAGTTCTTAAACTCATTTCTAATGTGAATTGACTATGTAGATCAATGAGAAAAAAAAACAAAAACCAAAAAACACAAACTATAAAATATCTGGCATTGTGCTTGATAAATGGGAAATAGTCAATACATGATAATTATTAGTATTATTGCTGTTATTATTTGTGAAGGCTTTAGCTAACAGTTTAATGCTGTAGGAGGAAATGAATCTTCTGTATGAGTTTTTTCCTTGTGCATTATAAGTAAAAAAATTGTGATTCACAAGATTTGATTGATTTGATGAAAATGATTCCTTCCTTTTTGCCTATTAGCAAAAGAAGAATAAGCTTTCAAGCAATTAGTACTCATGAAGGAATTATAGGTGACAGGGTGTCATGGAAAATTCTAGTCCAAAATTTGTCTCAGAGGAGCAATGTGACCTTGGGCAAATCTCTTCATCAATCTATATCTCCATTTTTCGAGCTAGAAAAATGAAGGGATTGGATTAAATGATCTTTAAGTTCCTTCCCAACCAAATATTAAATGATTTTTCAAGTTGCTCATTACATTTCCAAGCTCCATCAAACAGCTCATTATGCCTACTTGCTCATATGATGCCTTTGTATATATTTCATCCCATTTTTCAGTCTGGATTTCCATTTGGTACATTTTCCTTGATATGACAGTTTTTTGAACAGAGCTTTCTATAGGTGTAGTTGTGTGAATTTGTGAAGTTGTGTGCATGTGTTTTAGTGCATACTGCCTAGGTCTAGGGCTCAAATTGTATGTGAGATGATTGCTTTATCAGTTTTCTCAAACTGATTTGAGAAATATCTATTAACTTGCAGCTTGGAGGCTGTAGGGTGAAGCAGGCAGCATCACTTTTGCTTGAATTTATTTGCATCTACTAATTTACATGAGAAGGAAGAGCTTCTAAAGAAGAGATTTGGCCTGGCTCCTCTTTCTTTAAGGCTGAAAGATATCGAAATATGGCTGATGGATTAGGATGACCTTAATAAAGGCCAAATTATGGGAAAGAGCAATGAAGTGCTTGAGAGGCAACTCATCCTGCAGGCATAAAAAATCGAGGGAGCCTTTCTTTCATCAGTGGGTTAAGCTATGGAGGGGAAGGAGTCCTGATTCCATGCCCAGGAATGAATATTCCATGCCTTCAATACCTTGGATATGCCTTGGGAAAAACATTTGTATATGTTTGAATTGAAAGAACTTCTCTACTTAAACATAGAAACTCTTAGGCCTCAGCCAGCTTTTCTTTGAGACTCTTGACTGAGTGTAGCTGAAAGCTAGCAACATTATTCCTCTACCACACATCATGGAACCATCTTTGTCTGGGAAATCTGTGGAACTCTGTCTTAAAAGCAATGTGAGAATATATGCAGCACCACCACAATGAGGGATGGAAGCCCAGCCTCTTCACCAGATACTCAGTGACAGTCATGGTAATTCAAATTAACAAGGAGACCTGTAGGGGGCCAGCAAATATCAATGCTAATTTCAGTGGGTATCAAGTTTAATATTGTCAGTTGTGTTCTCTTCAGACAGGAAGCAGCAGACAAGCAATGGCTCTTGGACCCATGAGCATGCCTGAAGATCCTTAGAGATCTTTGGGTGAGGATACTTGTGAATGTATTAAAATTATTACTCAAAGAATAAGTTAGAATGCAGTGCAACTGAAAATTCTGTATAAAATGTGTGACTACTTCATTCGAATACAGACCCATATTAATATACATGCACTCACCAAGCACAGAGAAATGTTTTGAGAGTGAGGTATACTTACTAATTAATGTAAAATAGAAACAGGGCAATCAGTCAATCCTAAAGGAAATCAACCCTGAATATTCATTGGAAGGACTGATGCTGAAGATTAAGCTCCAATACTTTGACCACCTGATGCGAATAGCCAAGTCATTGGAAAAGACTCTGATGCTAGGAATGATTTAGGCAAGGAGGAGAAGTGGGTGACAGAGGATGAGATGGTTGAATGGCATCATCGACTCAATGGACATGAGTTTGAGCAAACTCCAGGAGATTGTGAAGGACAGGGAAGCCTGTCATGGTGTGCCACAGTCCATTTGGTCGCAAAGGTCTGACATGATTTAGCGACTGAACAACAACAAATCTAGAATTACCTAGTGGTTAATATGAGGCTACAAAGGATAGATCCCCATTTAGTATACTAACAGGCCAGATTTTTAGTATAGACTTTTGAGTAAGGCTGAGCAAAATACCTTACAGATCTGTCCAAGTGGCTAGCCTATCTCTATCAGGTGATAGCCCAAATCCCTGTATACTTTTTATTTTTTATCTGTGTACCAATGGTCATCTAAAAATCTTTGTGAGTTGGAAGTATATGTAATATTATTTTTAAATGGACTTGAACAAGTGGTCAGTAAAGACCTAGAGTTTGCCCAAAGTCACCTTGGGATTAATGGTGGAATGTGGACTCAAATTTGATCTTCAGACTCTAAGCACTGTGCTTTTTGATCTCATCTTCTTCTAGCCTGAAGCCTGGAAGTATAGGATAGGTGAAAAGTGTGGAGGGAAGTCTCTCTTTTCATTGGAAAAGGGGCAGTAATTCTAGACACACTGTTGAAACTAGAGTTAAGCCTTTAAAACAAATCCCCTTTTTTCATCATCCTGGAAGTCTGGTTGTGTGTGTATGTGTGTGTGTGTGTGTGTGTGTGTGTGTGTGTTGGGATGTGCAAGGGATTCTGGGATTGTTTCTGTGATTAACTCACTGTATTTTACAAGTAGCTCTGGCAAGCATGGTGGGATAATAATAATTTGTCCCTTGTTGATTTCAATCACAAAGGAGAATTAATAAAAGTCTGGGTCATTTAGTTTTCTCCTGAAGCTTGGAAATTTAATTATCTTATTTTTTCCCTTTCTGTTTTAATCCAAGTAATCCAAGTAGTCTATTATTAATTTTCCAATGTATTTACTTTTTTCTTTTTGCAACATTTTTGGGTTACATATGAATTTAACCATCAGACTGGAATCAGATTATGGCTAAATTTGGATGTTCTCTGCCCCAGTGCCTGAGAAACAATATTTGGATCAATGTCTTTGACAATAAGAAATGTAGAATTTCTCTCTCTCTCTCACACACACACACAAACACACACGTGTGTCTTCTTAAATTTTATTTATTTTAATGAGTCCTTTTGTGGTTAAGGGAGTATATGCTTGTTTGACTTTCTGTTGAAAATAAATACCTCAGAGAAGGAAAATGCATGGATTCTCTATCACTCTTGTATTCCATGGGACTTGGCTTTTTGAATTAGTGATTATTTTAGGAGACTTTGAGGAAGCAGACATAAAAAACCACATTTCCCTGGGAGGGTTAGATCCAGAATATAGGTAATAGCTCAAGCAAGAGTCAGCATGGCAGATAAGAGTGTGTGCTGAGGTCAGAAGAACTGGCTTTAAATTGTGATGCCGTATTATATACTGAATATTATACTTTGAATGATAGAATTAAATAATCCGAGCCTTCATTTTCTGTAAAATGAGATTGATGTTATTTCTCCACCCAACTTCAAAGGATTTTTCTGGAGTCAAGTAAAAGAAATGAATCTGAAACTGCTTTATAAAAGCTTGTATCATTTAGGATTCTTTAGATATAAGCAGCAGATTCTAACTTAAGTTAAAAGAAAATTATTCTAAGGCCCTAAGGTAAGTCACGGGCTCCCCAGGGTGGTGTTGGTGATAAAGAACCCACCTGCCAATGCAAGCGACCTAAAAGACATGGGTTCGATCACTGGGTCAGGCAGATTCCCTGGAGGAGGGCATGGCAACTTACTCCAGTATTCCTGCTTGGAGAATCCTATGGACAGAGGAACTTGGAGGCCTACAGTCCATAGGGTTGCAAAGAGTCAGACACAACTGAAGCAACTTAGCACGCACACAAAAGATAAGTCACTAAGTGAAAAGATACAACTGGGGTACTGGGTGCAGAAGCACAGTAACCCCGGTGCTGGACCAGGGATCTAAGTGACAGCAGCTAATGGGTGGTCCTGCTGGGATACTTTCACCAGGATGAATCAGTTCTGCCTTTCTCTCTTTGAGTTCTTTTGCTCAAGATTTAGAATCTCTGGAGAGAGAGAGACCTAGAGGGCACCTTGATTAACAGACCATGAAGACTGCCAACACTGAAGGACAGGTAATGCTATCAGGAGAAAACCGGGAATAGAGGCTGGGTGGCAAAACCACAATAGTCACTGTCATGACTATACACGTATTTGTTCCAGTGGGAGGGCAGGATGCTGAGAGGATGCAGTGATGACAGTAGGGCAAAGGGGTGGAAGGGGAGCTCTGGTTAACTAAGGCCTCTCTTATAGGGGTGCACACGTTGGTGAAAAGGGGGAGGGTGTATTAAGGAAGGGGGAGGGTGAGTGGTTAAGGAAATAGAGGTGGGAGGACACTTTCCCTTATACCATTTGTTTGTGCCCAAATGGATTTCATATAATATTGCAAGGTAAACATAGACATCATCAGTTCATGTTTTGGAATTGGTTTTCCTAGTTTCTCAAAAATGGAAAAGCGTATCTTGCACGCATCCTAGGGTTGCAGGAAGGAAAGTGCCTGAGAGGACTCAGAAGGGGTATTTGGAATGGCTTGGCCCCTGCCACATGTCAGACAGAAATGCTTCTATTTATATCTTTTATGAATTGGGTTTTCATGTGTGAATCTCTTTAGGGTAGGGTAAAAAAAAAAAAAAAAGAATTCGCTGCTAAAAATAGCACCAGAACACCAGTGTGTGCTAAAGGGAAATATGAAGAATGTTTTTGAATAACCCATTTAGGCTCTTCAAACTGTCTCAGTCTCTATCGACAGCTGGGCAGCTGGGTACACAAACACAATATTGCTTTATTGTTTGATTCATATCAATATTACTTCAGCATTGTTCATACAATTTATTTTGCAATAGCCAGAAAGAGCTGCAGTCTGCAGAAAATGTTTACCTGCCAAGAGGGTTTATTGAAATAAGCCTGAATTGTGCTTGAACTGTTTGGTCAACGGGGAAATTAATAGGTTCAGACAGATAGGGCTTCTTTGTTGAAAAAAAATCTTCTTGCTTAGCCTGTACCCAGAAAAGTTGGAGCTCAGCTGCCCTGGAATTCTCAGTCCTCCTTGAAATCTGGGAATTCTTTTTGCTCATTCATTTGCCCTCAGTAGCCACTAGCACTTTGCAGAGTGAATGAATCTGTCTGGTGAGCTAAGGTGAGTTTGAGAAGTATGTACTGGAGGGGAGGATGGCTGACTTCAGGAAATGCATATTCTTAGCTTTGCCCCCAAGCAAAACAAATTGTGTGAATATTCTTAGATTGCTCAAAATAAACTGAGCAGAGAATTTCATGTAAGGTCAAACCAGTGACTCAAACAATGATACCTTAGACATACCTTAGACATACAACAACCATTTGGCTTTCAAGATGTTACATAATGTACTTTTGAATTGTACATTTACTTTAATTATATAACTACATTCTCAGGATCAGAGTGGAAGTAATGTTATATGTCTATCTCCCTGACTATTGTATCTACCTATCATAGCTGTCTACTGTCTACCTACCTCTTTCCCAAATATACCACTATAGTTGTTTTAGTCTGTGAGCCTTACAGAATTCTTTCTTTGAAATTTAACTAAGAATATCCAAAACAGTATATGCAGATGCCTCTGGAAGGGGGTTAAAAAGGTCTGTGCCTTATGATTTCTAATTGCTTGATAGAGGTTGTCTAGTGAAGAGGAGAGACCAAGCAAATTAACAGAGGTGGATATGAAAAAGGGAAGACTAGGAAAATTTTAGAAAGAAGATTATAGGATATAGAATACTGCTTATAGTAAATATTTTTCTAAAAAAAAAAAATATTTTTCTTCTTTTTTAAATATGTTAAATCTTAAATACATGCTCATTTTTTTTAATGTTGAAAATATTAAAAAACATGAAAATATTAAAGGAGCAGAAAAATACAGCATGAATCCCACCAACCTCAAGACAACTGATAGCATTTCTGTATATTTCTTTCCAGACTTTTATCTCTTTTTTCTTTAATGTTCACATAATTGTGTTTATTCAACATATGCACTTTTGTTGTTTGCTTTGTCCAATAAATAATATAACACGGAATCAGTGTCTTTGTGAATAAATATTTGTTTAGTATTTTAGATTATCTTGAAATCTAGATTTTTCAGTAGTCAAGTTAATAGATTAAATATGTATGCATTTTTAGGTTCTTAACCTCTAGAAGATTCTGCTAATTTGCATTTCCATTTTATATTTCAATTTACACCCATTTGCAAGTTCTAAAGCCCCCGGTGGGACTTTGTGTCCTAGGGTAGCATAATTGACTTTCATCAACACTGAACTGATCACTTGTATTTAATTTGTGAATTTAACGTAAATTGATACAAGTTTATGCTTTGCTTTTCAGTTGTGCATTTTTTTGATTAGTAATGCTTTTTTGCTTTTTATGTGCTTATTGGCCATCAGTATTATTCTTTTTGTGAATTTTCTAAGCATATGGTTGTATCTTTTAATTCTCATATTTTAATATTTGAATTCATATATTTTAATTTTTTATGGATTATAAAGATTTTTACACTTTGTTAAATTAATTGTATATTTTTTCAAAGCTTGTCACAGGCTTTTTATGATATGTTCATAATGATAAAGTTCATTTATCATTATTTTTGTTTTTTAAGAATTATTTTATTGAAATATAGTTGATTTATTATGTTGTAATGTGCTTTTTAATGCATGAGCATTTTAACGTGCCATGTGTTCACATGCATCTACCTATTCCTTTATTCTTTCTGCCTTTAATTTTATGCTTAAGAAGCTTTTCATCATTCCTGAATCAGATAATTCCCCACGTTATCTTGTGTGTTTCATGTTTTATATTCAACCCTTTGATCTCTCTGGAACTTATCTGGGTGTATGGCCATGATGCAGAGATTTGCTTTGATTTATTCCCCTCTGAACTCCTTGTCCTAGCCCTTAAGGCCCCACATGACCTGGTCCCTGCCTATCTCACTAAACTCCATCATCTCTGTCGTGGTCTGGGTGTAGGTTGGAAAATAATTTCCAGACATGAGACAGAATAAGAGGGAAATAAAATTTATTAGCGTGGGAGACGCTGTTAGAACAGCGGGCCAGCTCAAGGGAGAACTGACATTGAATAGGGGTCCTTAGTCCACTTTTATACCCGGGGTACAGGGAGTGGGATAGGGGTCTTGCGGGTCATTTGCTGATTGGATGAGGCATGTATACTGGGTGGGGAAGAGTGGGGCAAATACCTTCTCCCTGTGGGGTAGGAGGGGAGACAGGTTATACTGTTCCATTAATAGTTACAACATGGGGGAGGGAAGGATGATAAGGGTCTGGTTTTTCTGATTCCAAGACCCTCCTTGGTTTTATCTGCTCTTTTGTCCTTGGGTCACCACATTCCTCCCTCTCTTTATTTTTAGGGCCAATTCTTTGGCCCCTTTTGATACCCTGCTTGTGTCTAACTACCTATTTGCCTTCTCAGGCATTTAGGAACCTAGTTTCAGGGGGAAAAGGGGCGATGACCACTCTGGCTTCTTCAGGCTGTACAGGGGCATCATGGGGCTCTGGGTTTCCTTTGCCTGCTCTCTATCAGGGTGCATTTACGGAGGGAGAGGAGAGTCCATGGAATGATAAGGTGGCTTGTTTCAGCATCGTCTGGGTGTTGGCCAGGAAATATTCTTGTCAAACTATCACTTGGAGATTTGTTGTATTCTAGAAGAAACAAACTTAACAAGAAATTTAAAGATACATGGCCCAAAGATTAATAGAAGCAGAAAAGCTGCTGAGGAGCTATCCAGGAGAATCAGGACTAGACATTGGTTTGTGATGGTAGTGTTTCTCCCAGGGACGGGGGAGCCTGGTGGGCTGCCATCTATGGGGTCGCACAGAGTCGGACATGACTGATGTGACTTAGAAAGCAGCAGCAGCAGCAGCAGGTACGAGAAGATGCAAGGATTTGGGCTCGTTAAATCTTTACCTGAAAACATCTGACTCTCTGAAGGCTGGTTCTTCCATTTTTTTTCCCCCCCAGAGCACAGAGCACCTTATTTCTGCTCTCCATCCTAAACTCTGTTCAGGGAGTGTTGAAGGTCAGCAGCCTGCAGTGGTCATGATGTAATCTTTGTAGAGGCAGCTGGCAAGTGCCAGCTTCCAATCAGTAGGGTCCCTTCATAGCCACATACTTTACCGTGCTTTGGGGGCATTTCATAGCCATTGTGTCCCACAGTGCTGGGAAGGCTCATTCCCAGGTCTAACGAAGATTCCATTGACAGGCCACTCATTGAGCTGTTACTAAACCAGACCTTGCAAGTAGCAAAAGTCTCTGGACCATACCTGTCTTACTAGCCTCTTGGCCCAGGAAAATATTCCCTCTTTTTGCTTCTTCCCATATCTGCTGCTACTGCTGCTGCTAAGTCGCTTTAGTCATTTCCGACTCCGTGTGACCCCATAGACGGCAGCCCACCAGGCTCCCCCGTCCCTGAGATTCTCTAGGCAAGAACACTGGAGTGGGTTGCCATTTCCTTCTCCAATGCATGAAAGTGAAAAGTGAGAGTGAAGTTGCTCAATTGTGTCTGACTCTTAGCGACCCCATGGACTGCAACCCACCAGGCTCCTCCATCCATGGGATTTTCCAGGCAAGAGTACTGGAGTGGGTGCCATTGCCTTCTCTGCTTCCCATATCTAGAGTTACATTATTACAATCATTGATCGCATATGGAACTGCATATCAGCATTTTATTACAGGCTCAGTCACACATTTACTAATGTAAGAAACAATCTTCTGAAATTAGCAGCATAAAAAATAATATAACTAGCAGTTATTAGTAAGATCACAAGCAAGAATTTAAGTCAAGAACTTTCATTAGATAAATAGCCCAGTACACCCAGGTCATCTGACTTAGTTAAATGATTACAGCCAGGTGTTAATCTCCTGGTTGTACATCATGGAGCATCTGACCTTTATCCAAAGATTGGTTACTGAGACAAGCTTTGGAAACAAACTTAGAGTGTCCTTTTTAATAACTTAATTAAATCTTTTAGCAATATTACATAACAATAAGGAGCTATCTCAAAAGTGAGTCTTAAGTAAACATTAGACCTTAATTAACAAAACTAGAAACTTAGTTTAACAATTAACAAAACTTAATATCCAGTGAAACATAATTTTTTTCATTATGAGGGTATTAACCCTGTAGCCAGGGAAGGCTTTAACCCATAAAAAAAAAAAAAAAAAAAAAGAGGTTTGTCAGGGAGCTGGGAAAATCCAAGTGGCCGTCTTTGGATTTCCCATAGCCCTGACTCTGATTTACAGCTATCGTTCACCCATTTTTAATTCCCTGATTTAGAAGTAGACTGTTGCCATGTTTTAAGGACCTCAGGATAGCAGAAGTCTACCCATGAGGGCTTAATTTTTATAGAAGCAGAATGAGCTTTGTCTACATGTACCATAATCTTAAATAATGTTTACTTTACCAAAGTAACAAAAGATTTTACAAACAAATACAAATCACTTAAAGGCCAAGAAATTCATAATCTGTTATCAAAAGCTTCATCCTAAGAAAGCTTTGTTCTCTTAACATAGAGAGTAGACTGAATTCCAGTTTGGTACCAGTTTACCAGATAACAAACAAACAAAATCTGTTTATCAGTTAATCTTAGAAAAACCTTTTTCATAAATCTTGAACTAGCAGTATTTTTCTAAAGGCGTGAGAGTGAAACCATAGAAGGCATGTTTAAAATTGAATGAAATTGCAGTTGACAAAGTAGCCTGGTTACTGCTGTGACTTGTAGCACTTTAACATGATAACTAGAATTATAACTGAAAACATTTTATCAGAATGTTAGGTAGGTAGAATAGGGAAAAGGAGTCCAAAATGGTGGTGGCTAAAAGACAAGGAAGGGAAAAGCCCGCGAAAATAGAACAAAGGAAGGTCCGAGGACCGGAGTGAGGACCTCAGGTAAAACAAACAACACTCCTGGCTGGCCCAATTTACACAGGACAGGCCCAGGGAGAGAAAAACATATAAAAAGAAGAGCCAAAGCTCGCTCTCTCTCTCTTTCTCTCCTAAGCGCTGGGGCGCTCTTCTCTCTGTCTTTGGATCACGTGCCCTCACGCCTTGAAGATGGATTTTCCTGCTATCTTCTAAATAAAATAGAACTGTAACACTGATTTGTCTAAGAGCTATAACATGGTCCGTTCGAGACCTGAGAGCTATAACATGGTCTGTCCAAGACCTGAGAGCTGTGACACGCTGAGGGGGCTTTAATGTCCGTCACTTCAAATCTTTGTTGTGACAAGACAAAAACTGAGGAGCATACACTCGCGTGATATCTATGGTGCTGTGACACGGATCAGATTTTCACGAAACTCACACAATTTCCAAGATATCTATATTAGTAACATCAACCATACAATTTAACCTGAGAAGATTCATCACTCCTCTAACAATACTTCCCATGTAATTTAACAAGTTAAATGAACTCAGGCAGTTAAATAGCTCTTTGGGATGTCTCAGGGGCCCTCTCAAGCATCCCAAAGTTAGCTAAAGGTTGTTATTTAGGAAGTTTTGTCAGTAAATATCAAAAGGGTTTATAACAGTCAGAATCATATAGATCACTGCGAAACAATACATTCACTTAGCCAAAGTAAGAAAGAAGATTTCAAAGGTAAACATAGAACAGATCACTTCAGAGGTAAAGAAACTTAAAATCCATGATCAAAGGCAGTTCAACATCTCAAGAAAACTTGTATTTATACACAAAACTCTTCCGCTGGGGTGCACTTTTCATCAAACCTTCTTATCACTTTCTGTACCCATTACTTTGTCCTCCCATCCTGAAAGAGCCACCTATAAGTCAGACCTATTTCCTTTTCCTTTCATAAAATGTAATTTCATTCTTCATACCTTCTTTACTGAAAACACACATCCTACTTTCCTTAAGCAACCAAGAACTGATCTTTATATTGGCATTCTATAGACTGGTGAACATAAATACCAGTGATAATTAAAAAAAAAAAATTCTAGAGAACATCTCAGGATGGGACCAAACATTATTCATTAATAGTCCAAAATCTCTTTAGTTTCTGTGTAAGAGGAAGTTAGTGTTAAGTAGCAAATGTTTCAGAATCTTATTTTACTTGGAAATGACCTAGCTATTCAATAAACTTCTGTCACTTAGTTTAGCACAACCCTAGAAATTCAGGTTACCAAAATCTAGAGAGACTATTTTAGACAGACATTTCTAAAGTATAATTATTCTTAATAGTTTATCTAAAAGCTCTTGTCTCATTTATATTTTTCTTTTTTTAAAAAGTTTCTTCACTTGAGTTACTTTCCTTGCTGACAAACTTATACCAGATACAACAATATAACACTATCTGACTTATAATAAACCTAGGCACAACGAAAATATTACGCTTAATGTTAATGACATGTCTATATTAGATTAGCAAACAAACAGTAATACCAGACATTTAATATTGATTATTTCCCAGTTCATGTGAATCTGATATTCAATTAGGTTAATTATTTCTTGTATTTAGAATTGTCTGATTTGTAAGCACTTACTTTTCTTTAGGTCAATTAAGCTAGAACTCATTTACAACTTCAGCAATATTATCAGAAAGACCAAATGACACACACTGAGACATACATAAATCCAGACAGACAGACAGAGATCTCATAGTTTTCTGCTTGAGATTTAAAATGTCTCTTTGACCCTTTTTTTTTTTTTTGGATTGGAGTTCTAATTTGTCTAAGGATGAGGTCTCAGACAGAGTGGGCTGTGTATTTCAAGGACATGGAAAGGGTTAATTTCAAGCTTTCCCCTAGGCAGGCCTTTAAACAAGCTAGTTGTTTTTGATTGCATATGCAAAAAGAACAGGTTTTGCAGTTTCCAAGGAAAAAAAAATCATTTTAACCAGTTTTCTCTAGAGTCTAAAGAATATCATGGCCACCCTGTGTCAAAAAGTCATCTTTCCTTTCTGTAGTCATAGTTTTATAGTTAAAATATAGGCCAAATAGTGCTCAAATTGACTCTGATATCAGGGGCAGATCAGCTGATCAAAATGTTAGATTGTCCCTCTGGTGCGAAGTGAGGTCTCTGTCCCATCAGAAGAATCTGAAGGGTTAAGGGAATTTGCAGGAGTGGAGAAGCTTGGTCCTCGCCTACCCTGAGAAACAGGAGTAGTTAGAAGGGAATTCTTTAGGATGCTCAGGAAGGGGGGAAACTTTGTTCCCTCTCCACCTGAGAGAGAAGCATAGTTAGAAGGGGATTCTTTAGAATGTTAAGGGAGTTTTTTCCTTCAGGCTTTTGAATATAGGAGAAAGACTTGGACCAAAGGGAACCTCAGAATCCTTTCCTAGCGATCATTTGGATATGAAAGGTTGAGTAGGGGTCGTCTAGGAAATCTGATGAAGAGAGACAGAGGCGGAAAGGAGATGGGGAAGCAACAGAACATAAGGAAATTCTGAGTCCTTTCCCTCTTTTGGCAAAAGCTAGTGTGCCATTCAGAAGCCATTTTTGGGGGGAGTGTCCCCCAGTTTGTGTTGCGGCCAGGCCTTTTGCAGGGTCAGAATTTCCAGTTTCTGAGAATGTGGCCAAGGGATGAGTCTGAGAGAGGCCCCTGAGACATATCAGAACCCATCCTTAGCCGGTGTACTGTAGAATGGGGTACTGAGAGTCACCGACTGGCAAGAAGTCGCCCCTTTTTGTCTCAGTGACGTCTCCATGTAACTAATGGCACAAAATGGCCAACCGTCCCAACAGTTGCGTCTGACAGTGAGAGGTGACCCCTGAGAACCGAGCAGCTAAGGTACCTTGTGACCGGGCAGAGAAAGACAGAGATTCCTGGGAGCACCCAGGTGACTCACCTTTTGGCGATTCCCTGAAATGTGGAAGGTACTCTTGGGATGGCTCAAAGGCAACATCTAGGCTCCTGTAAATCAATCCAGACTGAAACGAAAAGAAATGAAAGTGACAGGGAAGAAGACTGAGGAATCCGCCTTACAATCCCATCAGGGAGGTGGTGGCCAGGGGACGATGGTCTCCGGTTTCCTTCAACCACTCTGGGCCTGACACGGTGCATGGAAGTTGTCTTGCTGGGGGCAGATGCCTTGTGGAATGATCTGTTCCATGTCCCCCTTATCCTTAACACGGGAGTCTTCATGCGGCAAGCGCCCTAATGGCTTTCAAGTGCCTGACCCATGCCCACACAATATTGCTTGGCCTAGTCCTCAGTTGGAAAGGAGACAAAGGAGAGACACTCACCCATTTGGGCGGCAGCTACTGGGGCTCAGTGAGCAGTGGGGCCTTTGGGACACACCAGAGGATAACCCTGGCCAGAGTTCCTCAGCTGCTTCCACAGCACTTGGCTGTTCGCAGAGGGTCCCTATGAAAAAGGAAAAGGGAGGAGATGGGGGAAAAGACCCCAAATTCCCTGTACAGGCCACCCAAGATGTCGTGGTCTGGGCACGGGTTGAAAAGAATTTCCAGACATGAGACAGAGTGAGAGGGAAATAAAATTTATTAGAGTGGGAGACGCTGTTAGAACAGTGGGCCAGCTCAAGGGAGAACTGACATTGAATAGGGGTATTTAGTCTACTTTTATACCCAGGGTACAAGGAGTGGGATAGGGGTCTTACGGGTCATTTGCTGATTGGATGAGGCATGTATACTGGGTGGGGAAGCGTAGGACAAATACCTTCTCCCTGTGGGGTAGGAGGGGAGACAGGTTATACTGTTCCATTAATAGTTACAACATGGAGGAGGGAAGGATGATAAGGGTCTGGTTTTTCTGTTCCTGCATTCCAAGACCCTCCTTGGTTTTATCTGCTCTTTCGTCCTTGGGTCACCACAATCTCCACTCTTTCCTGATCACTTCTCTTCATCCACACTGTCCTTTTTACTCTTCCTTTACACCCCAAGTTGGTTCCTCCTTCAGTTTTGATTCCTTTGCTTGGAAAGCCCCTTCCTCAATCACTATATGGCTTTTTCCTCATCTCTTTCAAAGAGCCTTACTGACCCCTATGTCTTATATGAAATGAATTTTTATTGGAGTATAGTTGCTTTAAAATGTTGTGTTAGTTTCTACTGTACAACAATATACATATATATATCCCCTCTTTTTGGAATTTCCTTTCTATTTAGGTCACCACAGAGCCTTGAGTAGAGTTCTTGTGCTATACAGGTTCTCATTATTAGTGATTTATTTTATACATAGTATCAACAGTGTGGGGCTTCCCTAGCAGCTCAGCTGGTAAAGAATCTGCCTGCAATGTGGGAGATCTGGGTTCGATCCCTGGGTTAGGAAGATCCCCTGGTGAAGGGAAAGGCTACCTACTCCAGTATCCTGGTCTGGAGAATTCCATGGACTGTATAGTCCATGGGGTTGCAAAGAGTAGGAAACGACTGAGCGACTTTCACTTGACTTGATCAATAGTGTATATATGTCAATCCCAACCTCCCAGTTCATCCCATTCCCTCCTTTCCCCCTTGGTATTCATATATTTGATCTCTACATCTATGTCTCTATTTCTGCTTTGCAGATAAGATCATCTATACCATTTTTTCTAGATTCCACATATATGCATTAATATACAATATTTATTTTTATCAAAAAATATACAAACAATAAAACGCTGGAGAGGATGTGGGAAAAAAAGGAATTCTTTTGCACTGTTGGTAGGAATGTAAATTGTTACAACACTATGGAGAACACTATGGAAATTCCTTAAAAAACTAAAAACAGAACTACCATATGACCCAGCAATCCGCCTATGGGGCGTATATTCAGAGAAAAACATAATTCAAAAAGATGCATGCACCCCAGTGTTCATTGACCACTCTGCCTTAAAGACTGCTCCCCTACCACTACCAGGCTTCCTCTGTGGCTCAGCTGGTAAAGTATCTGCCTGCAATGTGGGAGACCTGGATTTGATCCCTGGGTTGGGAAGATTCCCTGGAGAAGGGAAAGGCTACCCACTCCAGTATTCTGACCTAGAGAATTCCATGGACCGTATAGTTCATGGGGTTGCAAAGAGTCAGACACAACTGAATGACTTTCACTTTCACTTTCTATTGCTACTGGGCCTGTGACTTTATTGTATTTTCTCCCCAGGACTTAGTCATGCCCGAAATTACTTGTCTGTTTGCTTTCTGAAATGAAAATATCCCCTGACATATTAATAAACAAGAAATGTCACAGCCACTAGCGATTTCTGGCCTCCAAACGTGAATGAAAGTGAAAGTGTTAGTAGCTCAGTTTGACTCTTTGCGACCCCATGGAATGTAGCCTGCCAGGCCCCTCTGTCCATGGGATTTCCCAGGCAAGAAATGTGAACAGGGGCTCCCAAAACTGTGATCCATTCAGTGGATTGCTGAGGTGCAGGGGAAATCCAAGAAGCAAGAGGAACAAGGAAACAGGATTGGCCCCAGATAGGTGAGATGCATATGAAAGGAATGAATTCAGTGAGCCCAGAGGCTTGCATCTTTCCGTATGAAGAATGCTAAATTCCTTAACTTGATAATCTTTGACGTTCAGACTGCCTGCTCCCTTTGTAGCAAACTTGTGTACAGCCTCACTTTCCCCTCTGCCTCCTTGGAGCAGTTTTCTCAGACCTACTGAGATGATGTCTCCCTGGCTTGAAGTTCTAAACATTCCCACCAAATAAAATAACTCTGTACTTTTAGATTGTGAACTACATTTTTTAGTGGACAGTTTGTATACTTGTTAATTGTCTCCCACACTAGAATGTACATTCTGTGTAAGCCTTGTCTCTGCTTCACTACCATTTCCCCAACATTTAGAATTAGATTGGGCTCTTATGCCATACCTATTCAATTAACATTTTCCTTGATCAAATGAATGAATAGATTTGCTATGTGTTATTAGCAACTATCATAATATAAAAATTATGACAATAGCAGCTAACATTTACTGAGTGCTTATTCTGTGATAGTCAAACTGTAAAGTGCTTTACAAGTGTTTTTGCACATAATCCACTAAATGTGCATGCTTGATAGATTGCTTCAGTCGTGTCTGACTCTGTGCAACCCTATGGACTGTAACCTGCCAGGCTCGTCTGTCCATGAGATTCTCCAGGCAAGAATACTAGAGTGGGTCTTCCTCCAGGGGGTCTTCCTGACCCAGGGATTGAACCTGTGTCTCTTAATGCTGCATTGGCAATCAGCTTCTTTACCACTAGCACCGCCTGAAGAGCCCAATCCACCAAATGGACTTTGCTTATTGAGGACATACTGTTCTTTATTACTGCAAATAACACTTAATAATAGTGGGTGCCATTATATCACCCACTTACAGGTAAGAAAACCAGAGGCACTGAGAGTTTAAGTAAATGCTTAAGGTTAAACAGGTAGCAAGGGAGTATGTTGAAGCCTTGTGTTTTGCCTATTTCTCTGCCCAATTCCTCTGGGGAAATTTTAAAATTTTGTTTTTATTAGTTTATTCTACCAGACGAACTCCTGGATCTTTCTTTTAGCCTATTTTAGGGGCTTTTTGGATAATCTTACTGGACTTTTGATTACAATTTCATGAAATATCTTCATTAATTTGGAAAGAGCGTAACCGTTTCAAAATGAAGTCACTCTCTTCTAGGAACATAGTCTCTATCTCTGTTATGTTATGACCTTTGAGAAAAGAAGAAGGCTGAGCGCCAAAGAATTGATGCTTTTGAACTGTGGTGTTGGAGAAGACTCTTGAGAGTCCCTTGGACTGCAAGGACATCCAACCAGTCCATTCTGAAGGAGATCAGCCCTGGGATTTCTTTGGAAGGAATGATGCTAAAGCTGAAACTCCAGTACTTTTGGCCACCTCATGTGAAGAGTTGACTCATTGGAAAAGACTCTGATGCTGGGAGGGATTGGGGGCAAGAGGAGAAGGGGACGACAGAGGATGAGATGGCTGGATGGCATCACTGACTCGATGGACATGAGTCTGAGTGAACTCCGGGAGTCGGTGATGGACAGGGAGGCCTGGCGTGCTGTGATTCATGGGGTCGCAAAGAGTCAGACACGACTGAGCAACTGATCTGATCTGATCTGATTGGGAAAAGAAAGTTGGGAATTATTTTTAACAGATCCTCCTTATTTAAACAATTTTATAATTAGCCATTTATATTTTTGGTCACTCTTACAAATAGGATATTTTGTCACATTTTGAATTATTTATTGTAAATTCTTGTCATTAAGTGATTGTGCAAAGCCCCATATTTGAAAGGATTGGGTATTTGTTTCAGAGTCATCGTGTGCTCTGTTGGCATCTTTGGAGAAAAATACTCACTGCCCTGATAGATGGGTAAAAACAAATATTAAAATCAGAAAACTACCAATAGAATGACTGCTAAAAGTATGGGATTAGAGCAGGGCAGACCTGGGCTCAAGTCCTAGCTTTTGACTCTGAATAAGTTACTTAGCCTCCCTAAACTTACTTTCATCTGTAAAGTAGGTGTAATGATACCTTCCACCTGCAAGATTGTTGTAATGCTCTGTCAAAGGTTTAGCATGCTGAAAGATACACACTAAATGTTTAATAAGCATTGGCTATTGTTAATAGGGCTACCAGTTCATAAATGATTTCCAAAGCTTTTCCTCCAGATTAATTAAACTATGAAGGGATCATCATATTATGAAGTTTCACATTCCCTGGTGGAAGATGATGCAGAGAAGCCTCATAAAGAAACCAGCGTTGCTAGACTCACTTTTACTGTGATGTCTTTGGTTGTAAAAATGAATGGAGATATAAGACTTCGTTTGCATTTTCAGCTCCTTCTGTGTTTATGACCATAAATATGTAGATACACATACATCCTTCATTTAACTATTTTTTGATAAAGTATTACATGGCAGAACTTTTTCATCTCATAAAATTTCTGTTGCTCCCCATTGACCATTCACCTCTTCATGATAATTATCCATGTCTCCTTATGCTAACTCTGAGAAATGTACCCAGTGCTACTCCATGCAAAAAAAGAAAAAAAATAAGAAAGAATGGGATGTCAAAAAGTTTTCCTATTTAATTTGAATCTGACCCTGTTTCATCTCACTGGGTACGTCTTGTTTCTTTTCAAACCTCTATTACTGTGGCCATAAGCACTTTCCTGTTGGTGGGGAGGGCTGTCTTGGGGTTTAGACTATGGTTCACTTAGTCTAAACCAAAGTTCCTTCCTCTGGTTTTGGTCTTTTTGTTGTAGCTTTCATTAGAATATTATTCTATTTTCCAAATTAAATGGGTCAGTCTACCCTTTTCTCTGAGTAAATAGTATGTAGTGGCCATAGTTTACTCTTGGAATGTTGAAGTTATTGCTATGCCTGGAAAGGTCCTCTCCAATATATATATATATACTTTTTTTTTGCTCCTCTAAGGGCTCATTTTTATTTTTAAAATTATTTATTTTAATTGGTGGCTAATTGCTTTATAATACTGCAGTGGTTTTTGCCATACATTGACTTGAATCAGCCACAGGTGTACATGTGTTCTCCATCCTGAACCCCACCCGCCCTGCCGCCACCTCCCGCCCCATCCCATCCCTCCCCTCAGGGTCATCCCAGTGCACCAGCTTTGAGTGTCCTGTTTCATGCATTGAACTTAGACTGGTGATCTATTTTACATATGGTAATATATGTTTCAGTGCTATTCTCTCAGATCATCCCATCCTCGCCTTCTCCCACAGAGTCCAAAAGTCTGTTCTTTATATCTGTGTCTCTTTTGCTGTCTCTCATATAGGGTCATCATTACCATCTTTCTAAATTCCAGTGATCTAGTTGCTAACTCGTATCCGACTCTTACGACCCCATGGACTGTAGCCTGCCAGCTTCCTCTGTCCTTGGGATTCTTCAGGAAAGAATACTGGAGTGTGTTGCCATTTCCTTCTCTAGGGAAATTCCATATATATGTGTTAATATACTGTATTGGTGTTTTTCTTTCTGACTTACTTCACTCTATATAATAGGCTCCAGTTTCATCTACCTCATAGAACTGATTCAAATGTGTTCTTTTTAATAGCAGAGTAATATGCCATTGTGTATATGTACCACACCTTTCTTATCCATTTGTTTGCTGATGGACATCTAGGTTGCTTCTGTGTCCTGGCTATTATAAACAGTGCTGCAATGAACATTGGGGTACACGTGTCTCTTTCAATTCTGGTTTCCACAGGGTGTATGCCCAGCAGTGGGATTGCTGGGTCATAAGGCAGTTCTGTTTCCAGTTTTTTAAGGAATCTCCACACTGTTCTCCATAGTGGCTGTACTAGTTTGCATTCCCACCAACAGTGTAAGAGGGTTCCCTTTTCTCCACACCCTCTCCAGCATATATTGTTTGTAGACTTTTTGATAGCAGTCATTCTGACTGGCATGAGATGGTACCTCGCTGTGGTTTTGATTTGCATTTCCCTGATAACAAGTGATGTTGAGCATCTTTTCATGTGTTTGTTAGCCATCTGTATGTCTTCTTTGGAGAAATGTCTGTTTAGTTCTGTGGCCCATTTTTTCATTGGGTCGTTTATTTTTCTGGAATTGAGCTGCATGAGCTGCTTGTATATTTTTGAGATTAATTATTTGTCAGTTGCTTCGTTTGCTATTATTTTCTCCCATTCCAAAGGCTGTCTTTTCACTTTGCTTATGGGTTCCTTCATTGTGCAAAAACTTTTAAGTTTAATTAGGTCCCATTTGTTTATATTTGCTTCTATTTCCGTCACTCTGGGGGTAGGTCATAGAGGATCCTGCTGTGTCTTTTTGTTACACAGCCACAACTCAGGCTTAGAGAAGCTGATAGGGTAGGGCTGTACTATTTGTGATGACAAGTCCTAGGAGAGCCCTGCATTCAGGTGAAGTAGATTCTAGTGAATGGATGATCAGCTTAGCTCCAAGGAACAAGCATAGAATTTAGAGTCAGACAGCCCTTGACATAAATTCTGTCACTAGCACTTATCAGCTCTGTTATCTTAAGTAACTGAACGTTCCTAAGCTTTAATTTCTATAGCTACTATTTGGGAGAGAATAGTACTCACCCATGTGCTTGCCCTAGGGATTAAACAAGACTTTGCATGTAAATGTGAAGTGCTTAGCACAGCACCTGACACTTGCAATGTCAAAGACATCATGACACTGACAATTATCATGCACATTCAGGTCAGGTACAGGGAAGGAAATTATCAGGGTCTGATGAAGAGATGTAGTTTGGTAGTAAAATGTGCTTCGTAGTAGAAGCATTTTCCTCAAAGAGAGATGAATCTCTCCAAATTGTGAATCTACAGTGTGTGGAAAAGGCAAGGTGACTTTCAGCCTCCCTATATTTTGATAGCTTTGCTTATGAATGGTGACTGGTAAATGTTTTCTAGAATTTGCTTTCACACTGACATTTGATGGTTTCTTAATAATTTTCCATTTCTTCATCGCGTTAAATCATAAACTATAGCTATTTTGTTGGTCTGTGGCAGGCCTATCTGTGATGTTGAGTAATTGCTTGGCACACAGGAAAGATTGCCTTCTATATTTAAACATGTTTATCAATCATGCCTTCCAGACACCATCTGCCCAAGGAGGGACACAACAAGTGGAGGTCCAGAGAAGGATGACTTTGGAAGGAAGCCTTTCCCAGGAGCTTAGAACAGAACCCGTCTGGCTCTAATGATTGTTCAAGGTGGATAAGGAGAGGGGAAGGGGAATGTGCACTCAGATAAAACCCTTACTTGCTTATTAATCGAACAAGGCAGGTGCCAGGCTGCTTTGAATTCTGCTGGCAGGCTGCAAAATATGCCATTTTCCCTGCTAATAAATCCTTCAACACAGGAGACATCTCTAGCAATCTTTACAGCAAGCAATAAAGGAAAAATTCAATTAATATGAACCCTGAGGTTAACTTTTAAAATCTCATAGCCTGTTCTCCTATAGGGCAGAAGGCCGAAAGGAAAGATAAGAAAAGGAAAGGGAAGGGAGAAATGGAGCCCACTGTTATTAGGGGTTAATTCAAGAGTGCATTGTCAAGATTTAGTCCAGATCCGTCTGCCTGGCCTTCAAGGTCACTTTTATGTCCATAGTACCCTACCTTGCACACTACGACCTCTGAAGCCTTGGTACCAAAGGCATCTGGGCCCTGAGAGTGAGACTGGAGGAGGAAAGAAGCTTACTTTCCATTTATTTTATGACACTTTCCACATTCACCCTCAGAGATTTTCTCATTTCTATTTATTAGCTAAGATTCAAAGAAAGTTTAGGGAACTTGCTCGAGGAATACAGGTGGTGAATGACTGAAGTGGGACTTAATCTACTAACATCATCACTATTTGATTTCATGTCTTCTCCCTTCTAATTATCTGAAGGTTCCTTGAGGCCAAGGTTGATTATATAGCATTTTCAGTTTATTCTTTAATATTAATAATAATATATGCTCTACTCAGAAAACTTGGTAACAACGAAAAGCCAAAGAGAGTTAAGCACTTAAACTTGAATGGATTTTTATTAATAATTTGATTTGCATGCTTTCATTCATTCATCCGTGTGTGCATGTATGTGTAAGTGCTTGTACATAATGCCACCATTTAGAAACCTGCATAGTGGCTAAGAGTGAATAGAATAAATTCACACAAATCTAGACTGGGGTCTGAATCCTTTACTGTTGTATTACAGTAGGTAAATTTCATCACCTTTTTGACCCTCAGTTTTCTCATCTGGGGAAAATGAAAGCCTTTCTAAATTTCCATTTCCTCATTTCTAAAGTGGGCGTAATAACACCTCATAAGTCCTTTCTGAGAATTAAACCACATTGTTCATGTTAAAGCACATACCATGGGGCTCATTTGATTAGCTATTGTTATAAAAACAGCACCAAAGATTACTGTGGTTATTATAATTATTTATCAGGAATATTTTCTTTGTCAATAGATTTTCTTCCACAGTATCATTTCTCAAGCTTTGGTCCATTATTGTTCTGCAAAGAAGCTTTTTAAGACATTTCCCCTACAAATTTCTCCCCCCATATGAGTTTAATACCACAGATGTACTGCATATCTGTTTACGTACTATATATACACTTGTGTTTTATACAAAGAACAAGATTTTTTTCACCCCTGCAAAGCAGCAATTTTAAGCCCCTTTGAAAATGCATATGTATTTCTGTGCTGTGCTCAGTTGCTCTGTTGTGTCTGACTCTTTGCAACACTTTGGACTGTAGCCCACCAGGTTCCTCTGTCCACGGGATTTTCCAGCCAAGAATACTGGAGTGAGTTGCCATTTCCTCCTCCGGGGGATCTTCCCAACCAGGGACTGAACTCTCATCTCTTGCATCTCCTGTATTGGCAGGCGAATCTTTATCACTGGGCCACCTGGGAAGCCCCTTATAATAGCACATCACATTCTATTACATAGATAAATTGTAATTTAGATCTTTAAGACGGTTAATAAATATTTTGGTTATTTTGAATGTTTCCCTATTTTTAGCTACATTATAATGAATACATTGTACATACATAGATCCTTGTATATACTAACAGATCTTTCTGTATATATCTACATTTTTTTTCTCAGAATAAATACCTCATAATGAAATATCTTGACCAAAGGTTATGGATTGTTAAAGTAATTTTGATATATTTTGTTGAGTGACTCTTCAGAAATCTTGATACCATACCGTACTTTGAGTAGCAGTGTCTGAATGTGCCTATCTTGCTAAATCTTCACTAAATTGGGAATTAAAATGTAAGTCTTGGAGAAGGTTTAGTTTTGAGTCAGTTTTGCATCCCCACTACACCTAGGGCTGAGCCTAACTCCATGGCGTGTCTCACATGGCCCAACAGCTTCAACTGCAGGCTTTCCCTTCAGACTTTCATTACCTACCTCCTGCATAACCCTCCACATCCCAGCATAATGAATGCTATGCAGCTCTGAACCAATCCATGTGTTTCTTTTCTTTCCTGTTCTTGTATATTTCACTCAGTAGTGGGTTGTCAACAAGGGTGAGGTTAAGTCAGATACTAAGAATTCTAACTACTTGAATATAAGTATCCATATTTCTGCACAATGGTGGAGAAGTTTTTAGTTTGGCCTCTAATTCAGAAGCACTTCTTCCAGCTCTACTGAAAGTGCATTAAAGAGGCACAAACTAGAAAGACTATATAGACATAGAAATAAATTTGGGGGAAAGGATCTGGTTTGTTTATTTTGAGGGAAAGTGTATGGTTTGTTTAAGGGCTTCTCTGGTGGCTCAGATGGTGAAGAATCTGCCTGCAAGTCAGGAGACCCAAGTTCAGAAAAATTTCCTGGAGAAGTGAATGGCTACCCACTCCAGTATTTTTGCCTGAAGAATTGCGTGGACAGAGGAGCCTGGCATTCTACAGTATATGGGGTCGCGAAGAGTCAGACATGACTGAGCTCCTAACACACAAGACAAATGGTGTCATGGTCACAGAGATGGAAAGTATCTGGAAATAGTAGGAACAATCCCAGTTCAAGAAAGTAATATCACCTTAGTCTGGCAAACCAAAAGAACAGTATGCAACAGAAAAATGTGGAAAATGCAAGAAGAGAAATCAAAACAGTGCTAAAACATTGGCCTGCTAAAGATTTTAATCAGTTTCTTAGAGAGGAGAGAAGTGAAACTTCTTGGAATCACACTGTTAATCTTTCATAGTTTGTTTTATTAGTTTTTCTAGTTCAGCTCTTGAGTGAAATGTAGGTCATTCTCATTTCACAGGGAGAGCTCACTCATTCTTAGAGAAACCTTTTGTGAATTTTATAAAGCTCTAAATTAAACAACTTTTTTTTTTTTTGAGTTGAGGACTAACTTGAGAATCTGACTTTGAAAATTCTTGTGCTTCATGGGCCAGTTTAGGAAAGTATTTCCCCATGTACAAATGGCTTTAGGAAGGCTTATTTAAGACTGAAGGTGTTATGTGTTGTATTTGCATACTCTTTGAATATCCATGTATTTTGCACGGGCTTGCTATATCCATCACTGCTCACAAGACTATCTCCTCAGCCTCCCATTCTGATTCAGCAATAACTTAGAAAACACATGTCATAAGCTGATTTCCCAGTTCACAACTGATATTTTACTTCTCTCTTTTCTGCAGTAGACTTTGACTGTGAGTTTCCTGAAGCATGAACTGTGTTTTACTTTCTTAACCACAAACACATGAGGTAGCCTAATCACAGCAGAGCTGCTCAGTGTAGACCTGTTAGGAAAGAAGGAAGGAGGGAGTGAGGGAAAGAAGAAAGAGCAGTGGTTCTGACTACGTGTCAAGTCCAGTGTCTGATCCTTTGATACTTATAGTTCTGGCTTGGTTGGATAACTCTGAGAACTTGCTAGATCACAAATCACTACTTGCTAAGGCTGAAGAGGGAATGAACAGATTTTAGAAATCTTTTCCATATTATATTTGCTCAATTATTTCCTTTCAAAAAATCAACACTTTTTGAGCACTTATTGCATACTAGGCACTAGGCCCTAGATGCTATGATATCACCATCTCAGCTTAACTCATAATAATTCTGTAAGGTATTATCATCTTTGTTTTAGTCGAGAGAAATTGGAGGTTTATAGAAGAGAAATAGGTAGCTTAAGTGCACGTGGCTATTAAGGATTAGGGTAGAAATGTAACAGCTGTCCTGATTTGAAAGTTCACTTAGACACTAAATGTGAGGCTCTATTTCTTTTCCCATAGACATTCCATTCAATCAATGTTTCATGAGCTTTGCAAAAACAAGGGCTTTGGGAGCATCATACAGGTTTATGACTTCTAGACAAGCAGCTTTAGGTCTTGTCTCACCTTGAGACCTTTTGGGTAGCTGTATATGACTTTTATTCTTTGTTCTCAGGAAAATACATATATGAAGTAAGTATGCAGTCTTTGTGTCTGAGACAGAGAAATGAAGGAGGGAGAAAGAGAGGGAGAGAAAAAGATAGATGGGGGATGGGACATCTCACTTTTCTCTCTGGAAACATTTACTTAAAATGAGCTGTAAAAACTCCTTTCCTACCTTTCCTCTTGCTGCATTTACAGTAAATATAATGGATTATGGCTTTGAACAAATGAGTCAGCAGTAGGAGTCCGGCCGGCACTAGATCACTGCAGTAGAAGACCTCCGGGCCCCTAAGGGGAGGACAGCCACCCTGTGGGAGTGTCTGTGCTCCGTGCATTGTCTTACTCTCAGTGGGGATAATTCTGTCCTCAACATTTTCCTGTCTCATAAGATCACAGACGTGGGGGTCAGATATTTTAAAACCCTGTGTTCTACTCAAAGGTACTGTACTTTTCCTTTACTACCAAATTCCTTTGTGGATAGATACATTCTCTCTTGTACTTTTAATGGAAATTCTGCAGGAAAATGTAATGGAATATATTTAGCCTGCTTTTGGTTGGTACCCAGTGTATTATTTCATCATTTATAAGGGTGGTAAAATTGACTTAACCTTTCTGCCTTTCCCAGAAGCTACCTTGTATATATATATTGTATGTAGTTCTTCCAACTGGGAATTCAATCAATGAAGAAACAGAATTCTAAAATACAAGTTTATGGCTTCTCTTCTTGCACTCTGGTTTTATGTACAGTTCTTTGTATGCAGAGCCCATGTCCAAATTTGAATTTCTCATGCAACTTACAAGGTCCTTTCTCATAGTAAGTGCTCATATGTTTTAAAAAAATAATTTACAATGATGATTTATTAAAAAATTTAAATGATGTGGCAATTAGAGGAAATGTATATATCTATTAGAAGGAAGGATGCCATGAAAGGAATTATTTCATTTTATAATATGTGATGTTTATTTCCTCCAAATTGAAATGATTTGGGCCTCTATAGCTAGGTCTAAGTTTTCTAGAATTTTATATTATGTATGTTTTTGTATAACATACTTTTTCTGTAATATAAATAGAATATTCTTCAAATGGAGAAAAAAAAGAAGGATTTGCTATCCTGCAAAGATTTATCATTATATCAATATTAAGCCCTGAGTTTTTCTTTCTCCAGTAGAGAAAAGGGTGGAGAGTTTTATGTGATCCAGCATTTTAGTCTGTTGGCAAAATGCGGTGATAAACTCCCCTGTGTTACCTGTGATGACACTGAAGCCTTGATGGGTACTTTCCTTGGGGGATGATGATCACACTGGGTAATAGGAAATAGAGCCACTAGATAAAATCCTGTTTAGAAAAAAAGTTATAGTACTGGGCCAACTGAACAATTAATTCAATTCAGAAAAGTGCATGAAAAGAGCATTAGGAATATGAGTCAATCAAGTGAAGCTGAAGAAGGTCAAAGTATAACACAGAATCTTCTGCTAATCTGTGGAAGTAGAATTCCTCAGGTATCAGGAAGCATTTTTGTCAGTGAAAGACTTTCTGGGCTGGAGTGTGGCAGAGAATCAAATGATTAGCTTCAAGTCCCCGTTTTACTCCTTGGAAGAAAAGCTATGACAAAACTAGATGGCGTATTAAAAGGTAGAGGCATCACTTTGCTGACAAAGGTCCGTATAGTCAAAGCTATCATTTTTCCAATAGTCATGTACAGATGTGAGTGTTGGACCATAAAGAAGGCTGACAGCCGAAGAATTGATACTTTCAAATTGTGGTGTTGGAGAAGACTCTTCAAAGTCTCTTGGACTGCAAGGAGATCAAACCAGTCAATCCTAAAGGAAATCAACCCCAAATATTCATTGGAGGGACTAACGCTGAAGCTGTCACTGCAATATTTTGGCCACCTGATGCAAAGACCTGATTCATTGGCAAAGACCCTGATGTTGGGAAAGATTAAGGGCAGGAAGAGAAGTGGGCAACAGAGGATGAAATGGTTGGATGGTATCACCAACTCAATGAATATGAATTTGAGCAAACATCAGGAGATAGTGAAGGACAGGGGAACCTGGTGTGCTGCAGTCCACGGGGTTGCAACGAGTTGGACATGACTTAGTGACTGGAAAACAACAGGTAACATTATTTAGGTGATTGATTTAAGACTTATTCTCCCTGCACCTTTATCTTTTAATAAAATTGTATATATTTAGGGTGTATAACTGGAGAAGGAAATGGCAACCCACTCCAGTGTTCTTGCCTGGAGAATCCCAGGGACGGGGGAGCCTGGTGGGCTGCCATCTATGGGGTCGCACAGAGTCAGACACGACTGAAGCGACTTAGCAGCAGGGTGTACAACATGATGATTTAACACATATGTGTACTGAAATGGTTACTACTATAGTCAAACTAATTAACATACCCATCTCCTTATGTAGTTATCTTTTTCTGTTTACGAGAGCAATCTAATCTCAACAAATTTACATAGTTTATTAACTCTATTTATCATGCTGTGCATTATACCTCTAGATTTATTTATTGTACATAACTTTAACTTTGTAACATTTACCAACATCTCACTGTGCCCCTCCCCACCTCCATTACCAAGGTTCTACTTTTTGCTTCTATACATTTGACCTTTTTAGATGTCACATGTAAGTGAGATTGCATGCACCTGTTTTGATTCATAGTACTCCACTCTGTGTGTGTCTGTGTGTGTGTATGTGTGTGTGAGACCTACAGATACTCAGGATCAGAGGTGTTTTCATATTTCATTTTTATTCTGATAGCTAAGTTGATGTGACAATGAAGACTGCTTTGGTGAGGATAACATAAAACTCAACTCACAGCAGCGGAGCCTTGAAATGAATTAAGAAAATGTGTATCATTAAAATAATTAAAGAAGCAAACCCCAAATTATAACACAGAGAGTTTCTATTTTGGAGTGCAGAATTTTATGTTTGTATACTTCCCAGGAAGAGTACCACTGTTTGACTATTTGACTGCAAAAGAAGACAAAGTTTTATTTTTCCTTAGGAAAGGAGCTGTAGCATTGTGTACCACCTAGTGACACTTAAAAGCAAAACAAAACAGAGAACTTATTCCCTTAAAGTACCATTTGTCACTAGAGATGATTTTTCTACAGTGTTCATTGATAGGAAACCTGTTTGAAATATGATATCTGTTTTCATAGGAGGAAATAAATATCTTATGTATCCTCCCTAATTAGACAAGAAACTGAAGACTGTGAATTAGAAGGAAGGTTTTTATTAAAAAAAATCCCAAGAAATTAGATGAAGTAACCTACGCAAATGAGAGAAAAGTTATTATTGTAGGGCTGGGGGCAAAATTAAACCTCTTGGATGAACCCTACTGGGAATGAACTGGGATGTATTATTGCTATTTTCTGTGTTGGCCTACCAGGTCTGTATATGATAGTCCTACAAAGTGGGATGTGTAATTGAGACAGGAGGGAATGATTCAGTCCTCCCCAATCTGACATGTATAGAGTTTGATCAGAATTGACAACCCTTTATTCAACATCTGCCACTAGCTTTGTGCCATGATAGACATTGCAAAGGCTTAGAAGGAGGATGAGACTTGGTCTTTGCTTTTTATAATTTATAAAATTGGAGGTGAAAAAAGAAAACAATGGTTATTATGTAACCTGTATTCAGTAGACTGAAGATATATACATATATATATATATATCTCCTAATCCCCAGAATCTATGCATATATTACCTTACATGGTAGAAGAGACTGTGTGGATATCACATAAAGAAGCATTTAGAGCTAAGGAAATTTTCCTGGAATATCAGGAGGGTTCAGTGTGTTCACAAGGGTTCTTATCAGTGATAGCAGGATTCAGGAGAGTCAGAGTGGAAATATGACCATAAAAGCAGAGGTTGGAATGATATGAGGTCATAAGCTAAGGAAATAGGCAGCTTATAGAGGCTAAAAAAGGAAAAGAAAAGGTTTCCATTTTAGACCCTTCACAAGAAACACAGGTCTGCCTGCCTACTCTAAATCTCTAATTTCCTAAATTGTAAGATAATATATTTGTATTATTTAAAACACTAAGCTCAAGGCAGTTTGTTGTTTCATCAATAATAAACTAATACACTATTAAGTTATCTATCATTTCTATTAACACCATGAATATGTTATTGATATTCCTCTGAAGTAACTCAAACTGTGCACATCAGTTCAGATCAGTTCAGTCACTCAGTAGTGTCCAACTCTTTGGGACCCCATGAACTGCAGCACGCCAGGCCTCCCTGTCCATCACCAACTTCCTGAGTCCACCCAAACCCATGTCCATTGAGTTGGTGATGCCGTCCAACCATCTCATCCTCTGTCATCCCCTTCTTGTGCCCTCAATCTTTCCCAGCATCAGGGTCTTTTCAAATGAGTCAGCTCTTTGCATCAGGT
Source organism: Bos indicus (assembly GCF_029378745.1). Lineage (NCBI taxonomy): Eukaryota > Metazoa > Chordata > Mammalia > Artiodactyla > Bovidae > Bos > Bos indicus. The sequence continues at coordinate 61,125,437 of NC_091774.1, read as the reverse complement.
GGCCAAAGTATTGGAGTTTCAGCTTCAGCATCAGTCACCCAGGACTAACCTCCTTTAGGATGGACTGGTTGGATCTCCTTGAAGTCCAAGGGACTCTCAAGAGTCTTCTCCAACACCACAGTTCAAAAGTATCAATTCTTCAGCGCTCAGCTTTCTTCACAGTCCAACTCTCACATCCATACATGACCACTGGAAAAACCATAGCCTTGACTAGACGGACCTTTGTTGGCAAGGTAATATCTCTGCTTTTCAATATGCTATCTAGGTTGGTCATAACTTTCCTTCCAAGGAGTAAGCATCTTTTAATTTCATGGCTGCAATCACCATATGCAGTGATTTTGGAGCCCCCCAAAAATAGTCAGTCACTGTTTCCACTGTTTCCCCATTGATTTGCCATGAAGTGATGGGACCAGATGCCATGATCTTTGTTTTCTGAATGTTGAGCTTTAAGCCAACTCTTCACTCTCCTCTTTCACTTTCATCAAGAGGCTCCTTAGTTCTTCTTCACTTTCTGCCATAAGGGTGATGTCATCTGCATATTTGAGATTATTGATATTTCTCCTGGCAGTCTTAACTCCAGCTTGTGCTTCCTCCAGCCTAGCTATGCTCATATATGTGTATAAATTCTTGCAAGCTGTACATTGTAGTAGGTAGCAAGGCAAACATTTGAGCTCTAGTTAGACAATTTCCAAACTCTGTCAAAATGGAGATTATTGAATTAAGGACAAATAATTTTAGACTACATCATTAAGTGCTGAATTACATCATAGAGGCAAAAGAGTGAGATAAAGGAATGTGTATATGGACTGGAATATTGATTTGAATGTTGCACAGAAGAGATTGCTTTTGGCAGGGTCTAGAAGGATGGTAAAATTTCATTAGGCAGAGGGAGAGAACAGGAGATTAATAGGCAAAGTGAGTATGGCCAAGTAAGTGGACAATAAGGTGATTCACTGGGTAGTGGAATGTAAAGTACACCCTATGAAACAGTAACTTAACTAGGAATGAAACCCAGAAGGACTCTATGAGGCCTCTTAGCTCACCAGAGATTTATGACTCAGATAATGTTCCAACCACAAGTGAGATCTGATAGCCTCTTGGAACTGTGTGATTGAGACAATCATCTCTCAAAATAGAAGATTACCTTCTCCCTAGCACATAGAACTTCCCCTTTTCCCTATATAACCTTCGAGCAAAACATGGAGAGTTGAGTGTTGGTTCTTTGGCACACGAGTCCATCTTCTCCCCAGGATGACCAGCTTCCTCAAAAAAGCTGTATTTCCTTTTACACAACATTTGTCTCTCAGTATCGGATTCTTGAGGGAGGAGCAGCCAAACCTGAGTTCGGTAACAGGAAGAGTGGATTCAAATTACACCGTATCTCAAATCCAGATACAAAAAATTTAGATTTGATTTAGTAAGCAGTAAGGAATAATGGATTTACTTGAGTTTTCATGAAAGATTTCTGCTGTTCATTTCCAATAATAATTTTATTTTAAAATAGAGCTTACAGATTTCAAGCACTACACTATTAAAGGTTGATCTTCCAGCAATTTGTAAAAAAGACTGAAATCAGGGAAACTAAACTAAGACCACTGAGGTAATCCAACAGTGACATGGTGAGGACCCACGTGAGGGTGATGTCAGTTCAAACTTAGGGGAAGTTTATGGATGTCATATTGAAAGGACAAACAACATATAAATCAGAGATGAATCAGCGATATTGAGCCTAATTTCTTAGGCAAATAGTTGGGTCAGTGAAAATGTTACAGAGATGAAGGGAAGCCTGATGAATCATATTTGAAAATGCTGAGTTTTTAATGAAAGCAAGACATGTGAATGGAAATGTTCACTAGGCTTCTAGATAAGACATTTTAAGACTCAGCTCAAAAGATATAAGTGGAAGTATAATTTGGAAGGTCATAGGTAAACTAGCTTTTCAGGGGCAGAACTGTAAATGGATAAGGAATAGGATAATGTATTAAGTCTTAGGAAACACCACAGTTTAGATGTAGAAGAAGAAAGTGGAGTGATTTACAGAGGAGCTGATTAAGGTAAAGAGTAGGAATCAGATTGTATGTGGCATAGACACCAAGGGTGAGGAGTTTCAAAAACAATGGGTTAAGTAGTGTTGTCAACTATAGCAGAAGCTTCTTGACAAAGAGGTTTGAAAATACCACTGGACTTTGGGATTCTGTACAAATGGATTGAATAATATAAGAAAAATTTGAGAAAATTAGTATATTTTTCACTTTGCAGGTGAAACAAAGACAACAGTGACAGTAATCAGAAAGGGTGGTTGGGGTAATCCCAAGGCGTCTCTCTCCTCCTTCTTTCTCCCCACCCTCTCTTTCTCTGTGTGTGTGTACCTGTGTGTATATATACATAAACATATGTATATGTAGATATGCATTTGTCTGTGGGTGTTTATGGGCACAGATATACATACATGAAGACATTCATACGTATATATACACACACACATAACCACTCATAGATATACCAAGGAGCAGTTAGGGCTATAGAAGAAGTCGGAGAAGAAAGGTAACTGGAAATGAGTTTAAGCAACAATAGAAACAGCAAAAATGCCTATTAGAGCATGGGAATCCTTTGGAGAATACATTCCTAAGGAACTTTCATGCTCCAGAAGGCAATCTGTTAGATTCATCTCTCTTTCTCTCTCTCTTTTTCTTTTTCACTGCATTTCCTGGGGGTAGGGACTTAGGTAGGTAATTCTAGGGGTCTCCTGCAGTGCTTTATACATTTAATGCTCATTAAAAATTAGTGATCTACATGAATAAGTGATTCCTATTTATTTCAAGTATTGCTCCAAAGGGATAATAAAAACAAATTTTATGAAAAAGAAGAAAACCTTAACTGGTGCTCACATAGTTTCATAAAAGAACATTGAGAAGTTGGAGAATGCTTTTAATTTAATGAAAAGGCTCATAAACAGGCCAGGAGTTCTCTAGTTGAAAGATTTGGATTTATTTCTCATCAAGACAACAAACTTTGATACTCATGATTCCTCTAACCTTCTTTTTTTCCAATGTGAATTAACACAGAAATGACTTAAAAATATGTGTACCAGTCTCTAAAATATCAGGGAAAAAGAGTTGGGGTGAGTTCACAGTTGCATTTGTCAGATGCTTTTTTGGTGCTTGATAATTTTATCTAATTAAATCTTCAAGATTTTGTGTATGTGTGTGTGTTATATAATGAAATTTACCATTTAAATCATTTTGAGTATACAATTCAATGGTATTAGATATATTTGCAGTGTTATACAAACATTACCATTATTAATTTCCAGAACTTTTCCATCATCCCAAACAACACCTCTGTACCCACTAAACAAGGGCCCCATGCAGCACTCCCTCCCTCTTTTAGCCCCTGTTCTACTCTCTGTCTCTATGGATCTGCCCATTCTAGGTACCTCATAAAAGTGGAATTGTACAATATTTGTCCTTTTGTGTTTGACTTATTTCACTTTGCATAATGTTTTCAAGTTTCACTCAAGCGTTAACTTTGTATCAAAATTTCATTCCTTTTATGGTTGAATAGTATCTCCTGTCTGTGTATACTACATTTTGTTAATCTGTTCATATATTGATAGATACTTGGCTTGTTTCCACGTTCTGTTTATTTGAATTACCTTGCTATGAACAATATTGTACAAGTATCTGAGTCCCTGCTTTAAATTCTTTTGGGTATATGCCTAGAAATGGAATTTCTGGAAGCAAATGCTTTTATATCTATTTTTTTCTGATAAAAAATTGAGACTCAAAAATATTAATTTTCTCAAAGTCGTATATAAGTGGCTGAGCTGGGATTCCAACCTGACCAGGTATGTCTGATTCTAAAACACGTATGCTCTTTTTTTAATATCGTGTTGACTTATGAGTTTTAATATACTTTCACTCTGATATTATGAAAAGCTTTTATTTTCCCATAGGGCACTTTTGCTTTTCAAATAACTCAGAATATATTGGTATGAAAAAATGATTTTTTTAAAGTGGTAGTTATTTATGTTGTCATCATTGTTTTTATCCTGTTTAGAAAGTATCATGTATTCCAAAAGTAGAAAGGAAATATAAAACTATGAAGAGCAACATTTCAGGAATCTGGTTCTTTTAAGATTTATGTAAATGAAAATTTAGGCTAGATTTATTCCCAACTCATTCAGATTTCATATTGTACTTTCCTGAGGGAGATTGCTTGACAATACTGTTTTTCTGTACATATATAAATAATTAAATAGGATTACCTTTTAATCCTATAATTTGCATTTCTTAGTATTAATCACTGAATTATTTATATGTAAGAAGAAACTTAGACAAGGAAAACAATGCTGGTGAATGAAATGGAAAAGGGCAAAAATGAATATTGCCCAGGAGATCAGTCAAACATCAAAGTATATTATCACATACAATGATACCTGCTCTCATGAAATGCATTTTTTTTTTTTTTCAAATACTCCTACAGTCTTCCAACAGTGACAGTAAGTTGATGGGTGTCATGCTTGTACAGGACGTGTACTAATGCTTAGAACAGAAAATGACATTCACTCCCACTATTCTGAATTACAAGAAGTCAATTTTGGAAACCTGCCCCCCCACCCTCCCATAAAGTAAACTTTCTCTCTGCTAATCCTGGGCTTAATTTCCTTCCATAAACTGCTAGAAAAACATATATTTATTTTCTTAATAACAACCCTTGTGGATTATGTATTTTCAAAGTACAGATTAGATGAACCTAATCCAGGCAAATCCAAAAGATGTGAACATAATGGAAAATTGAATTTTGATTGTGGAATTAGTATCCTATTATACAGTATTCTTTTGTAAGTATAATAATTCTGACCAACTTTTGAATGGTTGTAACATTTTTATTTTATTGTTCCCATTGTTTTCCAAAGACATAGGAAATTTAAGTGTCTTTGGCAGTACATCCTATCACATTTGAAGCTCAGAAATTGATAAAGCATAAGGGAGACTTATCTCGTCACAGTAACTTTGTTGTAAGTAAAAACAGTTACTGGTCAATCTGAGATGCTTCAGGGACAGTTGTCAGTACTTTCACAAATTGTCAATAATTTCACATTTTCTTTTTGGCTTGATTTCAAGGCTTCTTGTTCCATATGGAGTGACTGGTGATAATATATTTTATCTGAGTGTTTTTGCCTAAATTTTGAGCAGTCTCATTTTTGCAATCTTTCTGTAGAAACACTAAAGATAAAGATTTATCCTCAACTTAGCTGTGATTCTCTCTCTTTCATATTGTACTCAGAGAGGGTACCAGCTGATTCTATTTTATTTAAACATATTTCTCACATCCTGGGATAAGGTTTTCTGGAATCTTTAAGTACACTTATATGAAAAAGCATTTTGTCTCTCCCTATGGGATGCGTCAAGCATCTTCACATTAAATATGAAATATATTCCTCTATTTTTTTACTTAATTTAACTTCCCTGCAATAGTGGCTTGCATCTTCTGTATTTTATATATCATAATATTTCTAGTGCTTTTTTATAGACTTTAGCTCACAAAATTCTTTGTTATGTGTATTATATGAAATGGGTTTTATTTATGATTACAGTCTTTAAAAGTTTATCACAGAATTATAGTAGGGGCCAGTCCTAATCTCTTCCTAATTAAATATACTTGCTGAGCATCAGGCTAATCGAAGGAAATCTGTTCTATGAGTTTTTTTGTGAATGTACATGTGACAAGGTAAGACAAATGTGCTGTATTTAGGTCATTAGCATCACCCTTACATTAACATATACTGGGTTCCTTCTGTGTCTTGGTACCAGTCTGTTATGAGTATCATCTTTTTCATTATTTCTCTTGCCAACTTTGTTGGCAAGAAATTTGTTACTATCCTGATTTTATAAATAAGAAAAAATGAGGCTTAGAAAAATTCAGTAACTTGCTCAAAGATCACACACCTAATAACAGAAACAGGATTTGAAACTATATAACTGTATCTTTTTTTACTTTAAAGAATGATGTTAACCATTAGATTCCTCTCCCTAAAGTTCTAATGGACATTGAAAAATGTAGGATGGTTGGTCAGGTTAAAGCCCGGTGATTAGTCTCAGGACTGAGACATAAACATTTCAGGTTAAAAACTTCTGTGTTTGCATAATATGCCAAGAAGGAAGGAAATGTTCTTTGCTAGAACAGAGTCCATTATCAGTAGAGACATAAACTGAATTTTGAGACTGGAGGAAGATCATTTTGAGTATCTCTCTTTTAGAGTCTTACTGGCTTTGTCTTTCAGAGAAGGCAGTGGCACCCCACTCCAGTACTCTTGCCTGGAAAATCCCATGGGCGGAGGAGCCTGGTAGGCTGCAATCCATGGGGTCGGGAAAAGTCAGATACAACTGAGTGACTTCCCTTTCACTTTTCACTTTCATGCATTGGAGAAGGAAATGGCAACCCACTCCATTGTTCTTGCCTGGAGAATCCCAGGGATGGGGGAGCCTGGTGGGCTGCCTTCTATGGGGTCGCACAGAGTCGGACACGACTGAAGTGACTTAGTAGTAGTAGTAGTAGGCTTTGTCTTTGACCTCATTCATCAGGAAACATCCCTCTCTTCATGAGAGAAACAAATAACTGAGAAATGACAAGGTCAAAGCAATTAGCTAACTTGCAACACCAGGGACAGAATCTAAAAGATGGAAACTTTTTTGTTTGGGATCTCATATGAGTCACAGAAATGTTGGGGAAACCCTTTCCTTTCTCATGGAGATAAGAATTGGTTGCTTTGGGGATGATGACTTCAGTATTAGAACCACAGGAGCCATGGGTTTAGTGCAGGGGATGAAAGAAGTAATACCTCGAGGGGACACAAAGCTCCAAAGTCCTGACAAAGGGCAACTGGTGTCATAAAGAGAGAAGCAAGGTGGTTGCTAATTCTCAAAATGTGTCTCAGTCTGCCTGGGCTGCTATAACAAAATACCATGTACTAGCTGGCTAACAAACAATAGAAGTTTATTTCTTGTGGTTCCGGAGGCTGGAATCCTGAATTTAGGGTACTGGTATGGTTGAGTGACAGCTTCCAAGGAGCACAGTAGTAAAGAATCCACTTCCAATGCAGGAGATGCAAGAGGTGTGAGTTCGATCCCTGGCTCCGGAAGATCCCGTGGAGTAGGAAATGGCAACCTGCTCTAATACTCTTGCCTGGAAAATTCCATGGACTGATGAGACTGGCAGGCTACAGTCCCTGTAGTAGCAAGAGTCAGACTTGACTAAGTGAGTGCATGCCTGTGCACGTACCTGCGCGTGGGTGCGTGCACGTGCGCGCGCGCACACACACACACACACACACACACACACACAGACACACACACAGACACACACACACGATTGAGTGAAGGCCTGATTCTGGGTTGCAGACTTCTCATTGTGTTCTCACATGGTATAAGAGGCTAGGAATCTCAGTGAAACCTCTTTAATAAGAGCACTAATCCCATTCAAGAGGGCTCCGCTCTCATGATCTAATACCCTCCCAAATGGCCCACTTCCTAATACTATCACATTGTGTACTAAGATTTAACATATGAATTTTTGGAGTAATAGGCATTCAGACCATAGCCAGGAGGAATGCAAAGAGAGACAACTTCATCTCCAGAGGTCTACTTTATTAAGCTGTCTTGGGGTCCTATCAGGGGAAAGCCTGGACTTGAAAGAATTTGAGTTTAAAGTTTATCTTGCTGGAAACAGTAAAACAGAAACTGCTTTTATATTCTCTCTTGTTATAGCCACATTATAATCATACATGGCAAATGTTAATATTATTATCCTGGTATATAACTCTAATATCTCCTTTTCTGTCTAATATGCATTATTCATCTTAATTTAATAGTTAAACTTTCCCTCAATTTTGATACTTGATGGATTGCCATTTAGTGGGTGGAATTCATTAATTTCTTCAGTATCTCTCCAAGTTTTGCTTTCAAATTAACTGGGTCTGTTCTGGAACAAATCAAGTCAGAAATACTTGTACACCTTTCCCTGATGCCCACTGGACCACCTAATGGATATTACTTGCTTATTTTATGATCTGAGTTGAAGCCACTTTTCTGAGTACTATCTAGGTGTAGATACTTTTTGCATTCTTCATGATTCTGTTTAATTATGTCTTCCAAAGCTGGATGATTTTAGAGCATGATATTACTTTGCCAAATTTTCTATTCTTTCCTTAGCCACCATCCCCCACTCTCCACCCCATTACATCCAGTAACAAGTTTGTTCTGAGTCTTCTGTGTTTACATATTGCTATTATCATTACAGCCCTTAATCCTTCATATTTACTCCTTCAGCTCACACATAACCACAGAATGATTGATTGATCATTGTAAATGCTCACACAGCTGCATTTTCCTTGATTAACCACCTAGTAAACTTTATACATGGCACTGTAACTTTTATTTTGATTGTAAAGTCTTGTGCTTAAAATCTGAGATTTCTGAGACTCAGGTTTCAGCAATGTTTTGATAAAAATTTCTTCAGGTTCACTCAGGAAAGAAATGACTATGATTGATTCCTTCAATCCTGATACAAGTAGCTGAAAAGAAACAGTTTAAAACATGAGTGTGCATGAATGTACAAGGGAACAATGCCAGGAAGGGGGATTGTCTGATTAATTTTAGTTTTCAGCATTCCAATCTTATTTCTCTCTTAGTCAACTCAGGATCTCATGACAAAATACCATATACTGAGCAGATTAAATGACAGAAACTTATTTTCTCACAGTTCTGGAGGCTACAAGTCCAAGAGCAAGGTCAAGATCAAGACCAAGATCATAGCCAGTTTTTGGCAAGAGTTCTCTTCCTGGCTCTGCTTCCACCAGATGGCTGTCCACCTTCCATGGGGGGACGGAGGGAGAGAAAACTGTTTGATGTCTCTTTTCATAAGGACATTAATCTCATCCTGAGGGTCCTACCTCATGATATCATCTAAACCTGACTGTCCTCCAAAGGCTCCATCTCCAGTTGGCAGCATATTGAGGTATAGGGTTTCAACACATGAATTTTGGAGGTACACTCTTGAATCTATAGCACCTCTTTGCAGTAGCGAATGACTCAAAATGATCAATAAATATTCACTGAGGGACTGAAATGAGCCCAGGACTATGCCGATTTTGTGGGCACTGTATGGCAAAACCAATACAATATTGTAAAGTTAAATAAAATTAAAAAAAAAAAAGGAAGAAGAGAGGGTTAAACAATTAATTTAGGTTTTTATAAGTTTGGGTATCTTTCAGTAAGAAAACATAGACACAGAGACAGAACTTCCTTTCCAGGATTTTTTGAAATAGCAGAATGCTTTTTAACATTATTGATTGAGAAAGGAAACTTTGAGTCTCAGGTGTGTAAGAAAACATGATGGGAAAATACAAGAGTTCTTCATGTAAGACGTTTTCTTTACGATTGTTTAGAATTATCAGAACATGGATCAGAGCAGCTTTGAGAAGTATATGCATCTTCCTTTTACTCTGTGCTCTTTAAGATACTTACACAGCTGTGTAGTTAGAGTGCCTGGAATTTAAATTCATATGTTCTTGTCCAGTTCATAATCCATAACAATACAAAATTGTTTAAGTGATGAGTTAGAGTAACTTAACCAGAAAGGAAACGTATTTAGTTATTTTGTGTCTCTAATGTGTTAGGCACTATACCTGATTTCATTCTCAAAACCTCTCCTACAAGGTATTAATAGCTATTTTTATCCCTATTTTACATACAAAGACACTTTTTGCATTCCTCACAACTGAGACCCAGGAAGGTGAAGTAATTTTCTTTAAACCAGTTTTAGAAAGAAGCACTTGTTCTGTTAAAGTGGTAGAAATAGAATTTTAGTCATACCCTGTTTTCTCTGAAGCTCATAATCTTTTTATCATATCGTACTATTTCCCAGAAGTAACTACACTGAATTTGTATTTGGTAACTGAATATTTGTCCAACTCTGTATGTTTTCTCTGCAAACTCTTCTGCATACTGATAACACTTAATTTCCTCCATCATTCCTCCTCTCCAGTGATCAGGCTTAAACAAGATATTTAAGCATGTTGAAAAGGCTCAAAACATCCTTCCATTATTCTACCAATTGATCTAAATCAATAATTCTATGCAAAGAAATAAGAATGGTGTTTGCTCTCATATGTTGCTTGAAGGACGATGTTCTACAAGAAATATAATAGATACTATATGAAGATAAGGACCTGAGGTAAAATAATTTGGAAAATTCTTGTTTAAACAGTTAAGCAGATTTGTACTTTGTAAGATTTTCTACATCATTCAATACTAATGTGCAGTGTAGATTTCCAAGAGAGTAAAATAAGTGGCTGTGTTTTCCTCAATTCTTTGACCACAAAACCCTAATCTTATTGAATAACTATTAGTCTTATGGAACTTAGAATTCTCTAGAGCATAGTTTGAAGCACCAGCTTCTGGTAATGAATGACCCCTGTTTCATCGAAGTGGCTTTTCCCATGGTCTCTAGGAGAGGGTGCATTTATCTTGTGAGTTAATATTCAGAAGCCCAGGATGCATATGTGGGTAAGCTAGTTCTCTTATTTCAATTGGTAGAGCAGTTTGGGGAAGATGATAGACAAACCACACAAACACATGCACTGAATTCCACTTGTCTGTGTAGTTTAGAGCAAGGTGACTTTAAGATTTAATTGCACTGATGGAGTGTGACTGTGGGTAGGGCGGGGGTGTGGGTGGGTGGCATTCATTTTCAGCCGCCATTATGAAAGTAGAACTTGCTTGCTTTTACTATCAGCACAATATGTGCCTTTGTAAACAGGACACAATCTGGAACCCGATTCCTGTATTAAATACACTTTTCTGTAGTTCATTTTTAGAATTTTGAGCTTAGCTTCCTCATGCTGTTATAGAGCAGACTTAATTTGTACCTACAGAAGGCTATTCTCTTGGAGTCTGGGGTTACTGTGGGGAAATCATAAATGAATTGGCCTTGGTGGGGAGAGAGAAAAACTGACTGTCACAGATCACTCTTTTGAGTTTCCAGCCATCTGGAGGATGCCACATGGAAGAAGGAAGAGCTCAGAGAGGACCAGCGTTTAAACCAGAACCCACTTTAGTCTCCACTGGACTAGGTTTGATCATAAAGAATTGTCTCCCTTATGGCTAGTGGTCTCACACAACACTAGATTATAAAATAATAGATTCACATTTTACTAGCTGTATGCCTATTTTCAAGTTATTTAATTTTTCTAAATATTAATCATCAGTAACATGAGGCTACTACTCACTGAATGAATCTTTTGTTATTTTTAATATTATTAATTAAAATAAAACCACCTATGCTTTGTCTTACTCATAACTGATAAAAAAAAGAGTGCCATTTTCCTTTTGATCTCATATTTTTGGATAGGTTGGGAGAAGAGAAACTTGATAATTGGGACAAGAAGTATCCAGGTAGAGGGAATATATGCTGATTCTTTCCTATATTTGACACTGCTTTTGTTTTAAGAAAGTTAGTCAGTTTTACATCCTAGACAAGAAAAGACAAATGCATTTAATTTCCAGTAGCCTTTTTTTAATACTCATTCTACATTTCCTCTACAGCCCTTGGTAATGGTGAATTCTTTTTCTTTCTTGAATTTCTTCCTTTGGCTTCCACAAGACTCTACCATCTTAGTTTTGCCTAATCATGTGACTGCACTACTTCCTCTAACATTAGGGGAAAAAAATGTGCTCTGGTTATTCATTGCCACAAAATAGACTACCTCCAAACTTCTTGGCTTAAAATGAGAAATATCATTTTATTTTTATTCCCTATGGTTCTGGACGTCGATTGCTTAATTGGTGGTTCTCACTTACGTTCTCTCATGCAGGTGCAATCAGGAATGCAGGGCTGGAATCTTCTGAGAACTTATTCAGGCATGTCTGGCTCCTGAGAAGAGCGGAGGAGATTTGAATAGTTGGGGGTGGGGCTGCAGCAGCTAGGGATCTTTGGACATCTCACTGTATCTTTGTAAGTCCTATTCATAGTCTTTTTAGTGTACAGCTTGCAGCGTAACCATGCTTATATGGTTATATAACCATATAACCATGCTTATATGAAGCTCAAGGCTTCAAAGATATATTTCTGAGAAAGAGAGAGACAGCGATAATGTTTCATGATCTCACCTCAAAAGTCATGAATTATCACTTCTGAAACATTTTACCCATAAAGAAGATATGATAAACATACACAATAGAATATTACTCAGTCATAAAGGAACAGAATTGGGTAATTTGTAGTGATGTGGATGGATGAACCTAGAGCCTGTTATACAGAGTGAAGTCAGAAAGAGGAAAACAAATATCCCATGTTAATGCATATATATCAGTTCAGTCAGTTCAGTTCAATCACTCAGTCATGTCCGACTCTTTGTGACCCCATGAATTGCAGCACGCCAGGCCTCCCTGTCCATCACCAACTCCTGGAGTTCACTCAAACTCATGTCCATCGAGTCGGTGATGCCATCCAGCCATCTCATCCTCTGTCATCCCCTTCTCCTCCTGCCCCCAATCCCTCCCAGCATCAGGGTCTTTTCCAATGAGTCAGCTCTTCGCATGAGGTGGCCACGGTACTGGAGTTTCAGCTTTAGCATCATTCCTTCCAAAGAATACCCAGAACTGATCTCCTTTAGAATGGACTGGTTGGATCTCCTTGCAGTCCAAGGGACTCTCAAGAGTCTTCTCCAACACCATATACATGCCAAAAAATGGTACTGATGAGCCTATTTTCAGGGCAGGGATAGAGATTCAGACATAGAGAATGGACTAGCGAACACAGGGGGAAGATGAATTGAGAGAGTAGCACTGATGTATATACACTACTATGTGTAAAATACATTATTAGCGGGCAGCTGTTATATAACACAGGGAGCTCAGCCCAGTACTCTGGGAAGACCTAAAGTGGGTAGGATGGGGGACCTGGGAGGCAGGCTCAAGAGGGAGGTGATATATGTATACTTATAGCTGATTAATGTTGTTGTAGGGCAGAAACTAACATAATTGCACTCCAATTTAAAAAATCCAAAAAAATAAAAAAAGTTACAAGGGCTTGTGTAGGTTTGAGGGGAGGAGAAATAGACTCCACTATCGATAAGGATGAGATAAGATTCTGAAAGAGCATGTGGAACCAGAAATATTTTTGTGGCCACATTGAGAAAATGAAATGTACCACAGTCTGTTCTCTGGTGCCATGATATGTCACTGGGGCAGGGCAGGCACACAGATTGAGCATGAGACCCTGATGCTGGGGGAAGAGATCCCACTCCATCAATGGTCAGCCTGCAGTGATCCTCTCAGAAGAGAGAGAGTGGTGAGAGTGGATCCAGCCCTCTCTTGGGGCCCTCTGGTCTTGGGGCCAGTGTGTGAGCTGGAGACTGGGGCTAGCCTGAGGACTGTGCCCTGCAGAGCTCCAGAGCCCTCACAGTGGCCACCCACTGGTCAGGCCCAGACCTTGAAGATCCCCTTGAATCTCCAGGGTTACAGTCCTTGGAGACCTCTCAACAACTGGACTATACAGCCACGGACATTAAGGTAAGAGCTTCAACCAGCCTCAGTCTTTCTGTTCAAGTTTCAAAAAATGGTCCAGGTAAGGTCAGTTGTCTATCCCTAGGAGGTGGTAGGAGGTCAAATTAAGTCACAGGGACGTTGCACAGCATTATTTCAGGTCCAGCTCTGTGGTTGAGGATGTTCTCAGGTGAGGGGCAATTGTAAGCTGGGGATTAACCTGATTGGTATTTCCTACACGTATTCCTCATGCTTCTATTGTTCAGTTGCTAAATTGTGTGGGACTCTGCAATTTCATGGACTGCGGCATGCCAGGCTTCCCTGTCCTTCATTGTCTCCCAGAGTTTGGTCAGATTCATTTTCATTGAGTTGGTGCTGCTATCTATTCCTTCTCTCCAGTTTAAATGAAAAGTGTGATGATGGTCTTGGTTCTGGGTGCCTGGTTTCCTCAATGATGATAGCTGGGCAGGGTCTAGGCACCTGGCCCTGTGGGCACCTCCAGCTGAGATCTCCCTCTTCAGCTGGGGTGGGACAGTGGAGGGATGAGCTAGGCTGGGTGCCGGATGAAGGTTTGCTCCCAGGCTGGATTACTGGTCCTTGCAGGAATCCCCTCCTCTTAGCTAGGACCTAGACCTCAGAGGGCAAAAGTTGAGCCTTGGGACCTTGCCCATTCTTCTCAGAAGAGAGAATAACATTTGTTTTGGTGAAAGTTTACAGGAAAATTGTGACCTGACCTTAGGAAGAAATGATCTTACACCAAGAAGTTAGCAACAACTAACCATGTCCTTCCATTCCCTTTGCTGTAAAAGTGTTTTGCTGAAAACTTTCAGAATGTTCAGGTTTTTAAGACATGAGCCAGTCTGCTTGCATGGCCCTGCAGTAAACCTTCCTCTGCTCCAAACTCTGACTTCTTGCTAATGTTTGCACTCACTGTGTACTGAGCACACGGACTTGTGTTTGATAACAAGTCTCTTCTACATGCAAAATAGCCTCACTCTGTCCCAAAGACGACCCCCTCCCAAAGTTTCATTCCTTTGTGACAATGGGCCAGGATCTTAGCATATGTGTCAGTCAGGTCTAGGTGTGGGTGGGCAGTGTGGATCCTTGGGAATAGGTTTTTGAGTATCTTTCTTTTTGATCTAAGACCTGTAAAGGAAAGTGGAATAACCACAGTAAATAATCCTATTTTAAAAGGGGGAAACTGGAAGCACAAAAGTCATTAGTCCATAGCATTGAAAAAAATAGCCCAGCATATATTGCCAATTCCCTGATGAAGGTTTAATCATACTGTCTGGGAATGATTTTTCACAGCTCTTGGCTTTGCCTTTCCCATAAAATGCAGACTGTGTTTGCAGTTCAATAATTTTTTCAGTCTGTTTCCTGCTAGTAGAAGCTCTATTTGGTATTTTTATTTGGTACTTTTTTGGGGGTATTTTATTTGGTATATTTTAATTTTTGGTCCTTTTCAGTTTAAGCTGATACAATTCCTTAAAAAAAAAAAACTGTATTTTTTTTTTAAACTCTGTATTTTTGAAAGTTTTCTTGTTTCATATTGGTTGGCATATACTTGATTTACAATGTTGTGTTAGTTTCAAGTATACAGCACAGTGATTCAATTATACATATACATCTATCCTTTTTCAGATTCTTTTCTCATATAGTTATTATAGAGTAGTGAATAGTTCTGTGTGCTATGCAATAGGTTCTTATTGACTATCACGTTTATATATAGAGATGTATATATAAAATTTGGATTTTTTAATGTACCAATCTCTAATCCATCACATTAGACAAAAGCCACACCCATGGATCTCTTCAGGGCAAACTCTGGGCTACACTGAGCTTCCTTTGCAATTGTTATGGGACAAATGCACTTCCAATACTTAGAAGCCCCATTGTATAAAAGAATCAGTAATATTCCTACAGGTTTTTTGTCTGTTTAAGGTACCTCTTACTTGGGTTTTTGCAATCATACTCCTCGCTTTATCTTTAGACCATGTTTCCTGAGTGTAGGCTAGACTTTGTCTTTATCCTGAAGTCATTTCTTAATTGTAAAATGATTTTTCTTTCAGAGAGGCTGGGAATAAAAATGGTTTATTTACTCAGTGAATTCTGACTCCTTTATATTTGACAATTCTTTCGTTCATTTTTCTCCCTCCTGTTGCTCTTTCCTATAGGCAGCTAGAAGGCAGGCACTGACTTCAGTGCTTTGTCTGGAAATCTCATTACTTATATCATCTGGTTTACCGCGTACATTTTTCTTATTATCCAGATTTTTTATCAGGCAATTCATGGAACCAAGATACCTGTCTCAAGATAGAGGACCAGGCTTTTATGACTTTTCTTGGAAATCATATATCCTCATGCATACCACCCTGAATGCACTGAATCTTGTCTGATCTCTGGAGTTAAGCAGGGTTCGGCCTGGTTAGTACTTGGATGGGAGACTGCCTGGGAATATCAGGTGCTGTAGGCTTTTGGGAGGGCCTTTTCTGATGGTTCATCTGGTAAAGAATCTGCCTGCAATGTGGGAGACCTGGGTTTGATCCCTGGGTCAGGAAGATCCCCTTGAGAAGGGAATGGCTACCCACTCCAGTATTTTTCCCTGGAGAATCCCATGGACAGAGGAGACTGGCAGGCTACAGTCCTTGGTGTCGCAAAGAGTCAGACACAACTGAGCAACTAATGCTTTCACTTTGTTATTTTTCCTCTCACTTCAACTGATCACAAAGACCCACTCAATTTGAGGAGGAAGGGGAATAGTCTCTACTTCTTAATGAGGGGAAGTGGTAAGGATCATAAAAGCATGTAGGAGCAGAAATATTGTTATGGCCTTTTATGTAGAATATAACCTAACACATTCAGAATATAATTGTTTCCAAAAGTTCTGTTCTTCTCCCACTCCGTTTTTCTTTTATTAAATTTTCTTTTGTGATGTATTCTATACTCATGGAGTGGTTGGACTGCAAGGAGATCCAATGAGTCCATCCTTAAGGAGATCAGTCCTGGGTGTTCCCTGGAGGGACTGATGTTGAAGCTGAAACTCCAATACTTTGGCCACCTGATGAGAAGAGTTGACTCATTTGAAAAGACCCTGATGCTGGGAAAGATTGGGGGCAGGAGGAGAAGGGGACGACAGAGGATGAGATGGCTGGATGGCATCTCTGACTCGATGGACATGGGTTTGAGTGGACTCCAGGAGTTGGTGATGGATAGGGAGGCCTGGCGTGCTGTGGTTCATGGGGTTGCAGAGTCGGATCTGACTGAGCTACTGAAATGAACTGAACTGAACTAAACTCATGGCTTCAAAAAACATATTATGTATATGACTCCCCTAAATTAGCTTCATTATTCTAGTCATCACTATCACCCAATGGCTAAAACATTTAATATACCTATAGTGATCCAGATACTGTATTAAAGGTTTCACGTGAACTGTCTTATTAATATATAGTGCCTGCATGACTCTATGATATTGTTTTTGTTTTATAGAGGAGTTTTGGGTGCCTATGTACTTAACCACAGGCATACAGTTCTTAGGTAGAGCAATGTACATTTTATTTAGTTTCTCAAGTCTGACGGTCTAAAAATGACAAATCAATATTTCATACTTAAAAGTTTGGTTTCAGGACATTTAATTTTTGCTCTGGATTAGGCAGTGAAACACATAAGTAGTTTTCTTTGCCCTAAAGAAAAAAACTATTAAAATTAGAAAATTGTGCCTTTTAAGCAAAATCAATAGTTGTTAGAATGTTTTACCCTTTCCCCTCAAAAACACTATTAGAACCACAACACTTATAAATTATAAAACTTCAAAGTGATAATTTTGCTAAGTATTAAATATATAAGAAATTGAGGTCCAGAAATTAGGTGGCCTCTAGGAGCTGTACATTCTGTTCTGGGAGAAATGAAACTGGAGCCCAGATGGTTTGAGGGAAGAGTGTATGTAGAGCTGATTTTTAAAAAATTTTAATTATATTGAAGTATAGTTGATTTACAACATTGTGTTAGTTTCAGGTGTTCAGCAAAGTGATTCAGTTATACATATGTGTGTTGTGTGTGTGTGTGTGTGTGTGTATTCTTTTTTAGATTCTTTTTTCATATAGGTTATCACAGAATTTTTTTTTTTTTTTTTAAATTTATTTTTAATTGGAGGATATTGTGTTACAATGTTGTGTTGTTTTCTGCTGTACCACAATGTGAATCAACCCTAAGTATACCAACACCTCCTCCCTCTTGAGCCTCCCTTGCACCTCCCCATCCCACCCCTCTGGGTGGTCCCAGAGCACCAGACTGAGCTCTCTGTGTTAAACAGCAACCTCTTCCCACCAGCTAGCTATTTTACACATGGCAGCGTATCTGCACTACTGAGTAGGTTCTCGGTTATCTATCTTTTATGTAGTACTGTGTAAATGTTCATCCCAAGTTCCTGATTTATCCCTCCCTGCCACATTTTCCCTTTGGTAACCATAGGCTTGCTGTTGATATCTGTAAATCTGTTTATGTTTTACAAACAAATTCATTTGTATCATTAAAAAAAACTAGATTCCACATATGAATAATATCATATGATATTTGTCTTTCTTTGTTTGACTTACTTCACTTGGTATGATAATTTCTAGGTACATCCATGTTGCTAAAAATGTTGTATTTCATTATTTTTATGGCTGAGTAATATTCCACTGTATATATGTACCACATCTGTATCTGTTCCTCTTAGGCTGCTTCCTTGTCCTGGCTATTATAAATAGTGCTTCAGTGAACACTGGGGTGCATGAATCATTTCAAATTATGATCTTCTCCAGATATATGCCTAGGATTGGGATTGCTGGATAATATGGCAGTTTCATTTTTAGTGTTTCAAGGAACCCCCATTAGATCAGATCAGATCAGATCAGTTGCTCAGTCATGTCCGACTCTTTGCGACCCCATGAATCACAGCACGCCAGGCCTCCCTGTCCTTCACCAACTCCCGGAGTTCACTCAGACTCATGTCCATCGAGTCAGTGATGCCATCCAGCCATCTTAGCCTCTGTCGTCCCCTTCTCCTCTTGCCCCCAATCCCTCCCAGCATCAGAGTCTTTTCCAATGAGTCATCTCTTCGAATGAGGTGGCCAAAGTACTGGAGTTTCAGCTTTAGCATCATTCCTTCCAAAGAAATCCCAGGGCTGATCTCCTTCAGAATGGACTGGTTGGATGTCCTTGCAGTCCAAGGGACTCTCAAGAGTCTTCTCCAACACCACAGTTCAAAAGCATCAATCTTCTGCGCGGTGCTCAGCCTTCTTCACAGTCCAACTCTGACATCCATACATGACCACAGGAAAAACCATAGCCTTGACTAGACGAACCTTTGTTGGCAAAGTAATGTCTCTGCTTTTGAATATGCTATCTAGGTTGGTCATAACTTTCCTTCCAAGGAGTAAGTGTCTTTTAATTTCATGGCTGCAGTCACCATCTGCAGTGATTTTGGAGCCCAGGAAAAGTCTGACACTGTTTCCACTGTTTCCCCATCTATTTCCCATGAAGTGATGGGACCGGATGCCATGATCTTCGTTTTCTGAATGTTGAGCTTTAAGCCAACTTTTTCACTCTCCACTTTCACCTTCATCAAGAAGCTTTTTAGTTCCTCTTCACTTTCTGCCATAAGCGTGGTGTCATCTGCATATCTGAGGTTATTGATAGTTCTCCCGGCAATCTTGATTCCAGCTTGTGTTTCTTCCTAGTCCAGCATTTCTCATGATGTACTCTGCATATAAGTTAAATAAACAGGGTGACAATATACAGCCTTGACGTACTCCTTTTCCTATTTGGAACCAGTCTGTTGTTCCATGTCCAGCCCATACTGTTCTCCATAGTGGTTGTACCAATTTACATTCCCACCAATGTAAGAGTGTGTAAGTTCCCTTTTCTCTACACTCTCCAGCATTTATTATTATAGACTTTTTGATTATGGGATGAAGTGATACTCCTTTGATTTGTATTTCTCTGATAATTATGCCAGCAAATTTGGAAAATTCAACAGTGGCCACAGGACTGGAAAAGGTCAGTTTTCATTCCAATCTCAAAGAAAGACAATGTCAAAAAATGTTCAAACTACTGCACAATTGCACACATCTTACATGCTAGCACAGTAATACTCAAAATTCTCCAAGCCTGTCTTCAACAGTATGTGAACTGTGAACTTCCAGATGTTCAAGTTTGATTTAGAAAAGGCAGCAAAACCAGAGATCAAATTGCCAACATCCGCTGGATCATGGAAAAAGCAAGAGAGTTCCAGAAAAACATCTATTTCTGCTTTATTGACTATGCCAAAGCCTTTGACTGTGTGGATCACAATAAACTGTGGGAAATTCTGAGAGAGATGGGGATACCAGACTGTCTGACCTGCCTCTTGAGAAACCTGTATGTATCCAGCAACAGTTAGAACTGTACATGGAACAACAGACTGGTTCCAAATAGGAAAAGGAGTACGTCAAGGCTCTATATTGTCACCCTGCTTATTTAACTTATATGCAGAGTACATCATGAGAAATGCTGGGCTGGAAGAAGCACAAGCTGGAATCAAGATTCCTGGGAGAAGTATCAATAACCTTAGATATGAAGATGATACCACCCTTATGGCAGAAAGTGAAGAAGAACTCAAAAGCCTCTTGATGAAAGTGAAAGAGGAGAGTGAAAAAGTTGGCTTAAAACTCAACATTCAGAAAACTAAGATCATGGCATCCTGTCCCATCACTTCATGGCAAATAAATGGGGAAACAATGGAAACAGTGACAGACTTTATTTCTTTGGGCTCCAGTATCACTGCAGATGGTGGCTGCAGCCATGAAAAAGATACTTACTCCTTGGAAGAAAAGTTATGACTAACCTAGACAGCATATTAAAAAGCAGAGACATTACTTTCCCAACAAAGGTCCATCTAGTCAAGGCTATGGTTTTTCTAGTAGTCATGTATCGATGTGAGAGTTGGACTACAAAGAAAGCTGAGCACTGAAGAATTGATGCTTTTGAACTGTGGTGTTGGAGAAAACTCTTGAGAGTCCCTTGGACTGCAAGGAGATCCAACCAGTCCTTCTTAAAGGAAATCAGTCCTAAATATTCACTGGAAGGACTGATACTGAAGCTGAAACTCCAATACTTTGGCTGCCTGATGAGAAGAACTGACTCATTGGAAAAGACCCTGATACTGGGAAAGATTGAGGGCAGGAGGAGAAGGGGACCACAGAGGATGAGATGGTTGGATGGCATCACCGACTCAATGGACATGTATTTGAGTAAACTCTGGGAGTTGGTGATGCACAGGGAAGCCTGGCACGCTGCAGTCCATGGGGTCACAGATTTGGACACAACTGAGAGACTGAGCTGAACTGAAACATCTTTTTATGTGCTTTTTGTCCATCTGTATATCTATCTGGAGAAATGTCTATTTAGATTTTCTGCCCATTTTTTGATTGACTGTGACGTGATTTTTGGTCATAGCTCTTTTACCTCCAAAGTCCACTTAGTTAACCACCAAATCAGGTTATCCACTAGGCTTATATCTCTGGTTCTGAGTCCTTTTCCAGGATTGTCCAAATGCTTCCTGGATAATGTCACCTTTTTGAATCTTCTCTCTGGAAAAGAAGATGGCTACAGATGGAGGCCTACAGACTTAGCTGGTGTATACTGAACAGACAGTAGTGAAAGCAACACTCTTCACCTATAGCTGAGAACTTAAAAGACGAGGCAGCATGAGGCTCACTCTGGTAGCTGAGCAGAGGATACTGTGTTTTATAAATTAGAGAAGCAGGTTCAATGAAAGTGTTCTGGGACAGATTATCAGGAATGATAGTCAAGCATTTGAATAGGGAATTACTGAGCTGGCAAATGGGAGAGAATCTCAGCAAAACATTGCTTATTTATAATAACTGGCCAAAGTCACTCAATTTATGTGTTTAGCCATGGAGTAGATGGGCTTTCCTGGTGGCTCAGATGGTAAGGAATCTGCCTGCAATGTGGGAGATCTGGGTTCGATCCCTGAGTTGGGAAGACACCCTGGAGGAGGGCGTGGCAACCCACTCCAGTAGACTTGTGTGGAGAATCCCCATGGACAGAGGAGCCTGGCAGGCTCTAAGTCCATGGGGTTGCAAAGAGTTGGACATGACTGAGAGACTAAGCACACACACAGATGCTATTATATTTCTCATCATCCCATTATTGTCTCAAATACATTATCTTTTCCATATAAAGACTTAAAAAGTTACTTTCAAAATTGAGAATTTGTTTAAAAGCAATTTGTGCTTCCCAGGTGGAGAAGGAAATGGCAACTCACTCCAGTACTCTTGCCTGGAAAATCCCATGGATGGAGGAGCCTGGTAGGCTGCATTCCATGGGGTCGCTAAGGGTCAGACATGACTGAGCGATTTCACTTTCACTTTTCACTTTCATGCATTGGAGAAGGAAATGGCAACCCACTCCAGTGTTCTTGCCTGGAGAATGCCAGGGACGGAGAGCCTGGTGGGCTGCCATCTATGGGGTCACATAGAGTCAGACACAACTGAAGTGACTTAGCAGCAACAGCAGTGCTTCCTGGGTGGAACAGTGTTAAAGAATCTGTCTGCCAGTGCAGGAGATGAAGAGACTTGGGTTCAATCCCTGGGTCAGGAAGATCCTCGAGAGTAGGAAATGGCAACCAGCTCCAGCATTGGTGCCTGGAAAATTCCATGAACAAAGGAGTCTGGCAGTTTATAGTTCATGGGGTCATAGTCAGACATGACTGAGCACACACATCAGCACATTACAAGCAATTTATGTGAAAAGAGTGTGGAGGTTTTAGTTGACTAATACCTCAGTATGAATCTCCATTGTCCTAACTTTTTTTTTTTTACTGCTGAGGTGAAATAGGTTGCCTTCAAAGATTCTGCAGTGAAAGAAGTGATAATTCCATGCTGCTCCGAATATGTACAACCACTGCTAAAGCTTATACTGTCTTTTGATCAAGGGATTCTCTTGGAGATCAAATCAGTCAATCCTAAAGGAAATCAATCCTGAATATTCATTGGAAAGATTAATGCTGAAGCTCCAATACCGTGGCTACCTAATGTGAAGAGCCTGTTCATTAAAAAAGGCCCTGATCACTTAATGGGAAATAGATGGGGAAACAGTGGAAACAGTGTCAGACTTTATTTTTTGGGGCTCCAAAATCACTGCAGATGGTGACTGCAGCCATGAAATTAAAAGACACTTACTCCTTGGAAGAAAAGTTATGACCAACCTAGATAGCATATTCAAAAGCAGAGATACTACTTTGCCAACAAAGGTCCATCTAGTCAAGGCTATGGTTTTTCCTGTGGTCATGTATGGATGCGAGAGTTGGACTGAGTGCTGAAGAATTGATGCTTTTGAACTGTGGTGTTGGAGAAGACTCTTGAGAGTCCCTTGGACTGCAAGGAGATCTAACCAGTCCATTTTAAAGGAGATCAGCCTGGGTGTTCTTTGGAAGGAATGATGCTAAAGCTGAAACTCCAGTACTTTGGCCCTCATGTGAAGACTTGACTCATTGGAAAAGACTCTGATGCTGAGAGGGATTGGGGGCAGGAGGAAAAGGGGACGACAGAGGATGAGATGGCTGGATAGCATCACCAACTCGATGGATGTGAGTCTGAGTGAACTCCGGGAGTTGGTGATGGACAGGGAGGCCGGGTGTGCTGCGATTCATGGGGTCGCAAAGAGTCAGACACGACTGAGTGACTGAACTGAACTGAACTGATGCTGTGAAAGATCGAAGGCAGGAGGAGAAGGGGATGACAGAGTACTAGATGGTTGGATGGCATCACTGACTCAATGGACATGAGTTTGAGCAGGCTCCGCCAGTCCATTGGGTCACAAAGGATCAGACATGACTGAAATAATAACAACAAATTTTGCCTACCAAAATATATAATCTAACTAGGTGGCTATATGCATAATTTTATATATTTTATAACCACAATACCATGTGTAACAAAATAAAAATTTGTATATAAAATTATAGGTGTGCACACACATATATACAATATAGCAGGGTGGTATGATTTTTATGCATTTGAATGGCCATCCACATCTGGATATCTTCAATGAGCAAAAATAGGACCAGTGATTAGAAAAACCAGGAAGCAATGATCATTTAGTTTTTTTTTTTTTTTAATTTCTTGCTACATACCATATTCTTCCCTTAGAGTTTTATTAATCATCTTATAGGAAGGTATAATCCCACTTACAGATGGGAAAATAGAGAATCAGAGAGTTGTGTCTTTAGGTAGTAGTAGAATTGGGATGTAAACATAGGGATAACTGGCTCTTTCTCTGAAAACATCCAATTTTAGAGGGTGGGTTAACTTCACCCGCTGAATTTTGACTTAACATAAAGATGGTGAGATGGAATAGGCATAAACTTTGAAGCCCTTGGAAGGAGTTCCTTCAGACATCAGCTGCTATTGTTGGAGGGACATAAGCACTGAATGGAGTGGGGTATATGAGGTGGAGTTGAATAAAAGTCAAATCTCTATTCTAGTATGAAATTCTATTATGTATTGCTGGAATTTTATAATAATTTCCTAAGCAGTTTCCATCCCCCATCTCTAGTTCTTATAAGAGACCTGAGACAAAATGGCTTAAGTTTAAATTCCAGCTTCTCTACTTCCTAACCCTGAAGCCATTGAGATACTGTGTGTATACTCTCTTAACTTTAGACTTCTCAACTGTAAGAGAGGCAAAATAATAATTCACATTTTTAAAGGTGAAATGGAGATTAAATTAACTAATGCAAGTAAAAACCTCATCATAGTATCTGGGCATACGTAAACACAGCAATTTTTGTCAATTTTTATTGTTGCTGGGTTATTTTACATAAAATATGCATCTCTAAAGCATAGCTCCACCATGTGATTTTCCTAAACATTAAGCTTTAGTGTGTGCATGCTAAGTCACTCCAATCATGTCTGACTCTTTGCGACCCTATGGACTATAGCCTGACAGGGTCCTCTATCCATGGGATTGTCTAGGCAAGAATACAGGAGTGGGTTGCTGTGCCTTCCTCTGTGGGATCTTCCCAACCCAGAGATCGAACCCTGCATCTCTTATGTTTCCTGCATTTTCAGGTGGGTTCTTGACACTAGTGCCACCTGGGAACCCCAAGACTTAGTGCCCCTCACTCCAAGTACTTAAGGAATAAAAGGCAAGAAGCCTTAACTTGACCTGCAGGATCTTCTAGATATGTCTTCTACTAGCAAAATCTCTGCTTTGCTTTCAAACCCACATGAGTAAGACTTACTCATTTTCCTTGTACCTGAATATATATTAATACATGCCACTAGTTTTCCTGTTTAATATCCTTATGTCACAATTCACTTATTCTAGAATGCCCCTCAATCAGACTTCCAAAATCTAAGCCATTCTTTCAGAATAAGCACAAAAATTGTCATCACAGTGACTTTTCTGTCATCCCCAACAAGAAGTGAATTCTTTTTCCTGTTGTAAAGGTATTATATATACATATAAGTAAGGTGAGATTTTATATATGGCATCTGGTCCCATCACTTCATGGGAAATAGATGGGGAAACAGTGGAAACAGTGTCAAACTTTATTTTTCTGGGCTCCAAAATCACTGAAGATGGTGATTGCAGCCATGAAATTAAAAGACGCTTACTCTTTGGAAGGAAAGTTATGACCAACCTAGACAGAATATTAAAAAGCAGAGACATTACTTTGCCAACAAAGGTCTGTCTAGTCAAGGCTATGGTTTTTCCAGTAGTCATGTATGGATGTGAGAGTTGGACTGTGAAGAAAGCTGAGCACCGAAGAACTGATGCTTTTGAACTGTGGTGTTGGAGAAGACTCTTCAGAGTCCCTTGGACTGCAAGGAGATCCAACCAGTCCATTCTAAAGGAGATCAGTCCTGGGTGTTCTTTGGAAGGAATGATGTTAAAGCTGAAACCCCAGTACTTTGGCCACCTCATGTGAAGAGTTGACTCACTGGAAAAGACTCCAATGCTGGGAGGGATTGGGGGCAGGAGGAGAAGGGGACGACAGAGGCTGAGATGGTTGGATGGCATCACTGACTCGATGGACATGAGTCTGAGTGAACTCCGGGAGTTGGTGATGGACAGGGAGGCCTGGCGTGCTGCGATTCATGGGGTTGCAAAGAGTTGGACATGACTGAGCAACTGAACTGAACTGAACTGATAGTAGAGTAAGTATATATTTGCCACAAGAACAGAGTTGTGTCTTAATTATTGTTTTATCCTTAATATGCTTTCTATGTTTGGCTCAATGGCTACATAAAAAAGTATATCCCAGAAACAGCTGAATAAATGAGTGAGTGAAAGAAATGAAAATTACTTACTTTTTAATCTAATTCCCAGTTACAACATTTGTATATGACTTCCAGCACTGAAATCAATAATAATCATGAATGTTCTCACTTGTCTTGGTTCTTCCTTTCAGGCAAAAATTCGATATGTGAAGTTTAATAAATCAATGGATATTAATTAAGTTCCTAATATGTGGTCAATTGACTCCTTTACCCTCTTATGTTGACAATCATTGGGCCTGACAATTCTAAGACTTTGAAGGTTGATTGTGTAAACAAATTGTGTTGTAAAACATTCACATATAACAGAAGATGCAATAGTAAATGGTGTGGCATGATGGACTCAAGACCCAGAAAGACTGGGCTTGAGTCCTGGTTCTACTACTTACTTGCCGTGGACCTTGGGCAAGACTCTGTCCCTCTCTGATTCTCATTTTTTCACCTGTAAAACAATAATGATGATAATAATAAGATAATAATAATGAAAGCAACAATAATATCTATCTCATGTAGTCGTGAAGATTTAGAAAGAAATGGTCATGGCAAAAAGAAGTTAGTCACCCCCAAATCTCTCTCCCCATCTTGAGGTCAGTGCAAATAGGTTGTGCAGACTAAATAAAATTAATCATCGCTGTATTATGCAAACACAGTTTTAAGAACCCTGGCACCACTACAAGGTATACTCTGACTTTATTGCCAATCACTATTCCCACATATATAAATGCTTGAGCCTTCAATAGACAGATTATATGTATAGTATCAATAAAGATGTCTAGTGCATGATGAGTGTTTAGTGAATACTCAGTATGTTTCTTTCCCTGGCAAGGATCCAGGTTTATACCAAGCATCATAGAACATTAAAGGGGGAGAGAATGCAGTGATACCAGGGGAATCTTAGATACCATCCAGTGGTGCAGAGTGTTTTACTTGTTGCTCTCTAGAAACTTTTTGAAAGAGGAGAGTGAAAAAGTTGGCTTAAAACTCAACATTCAGAAAACTAAGATCATGGTATCTGGTCCCACCACTTCTTGGCAAATACATGGGGAAACAGTGGCTGACTTTATTTTTCGGGGCTCCAAAATCACTGCAGATGGTGACTACAGTCATGAAATTAAAAGATGCTTGCTCCTTGGAAAAAAAGTTATGACCAACTTAGATAGCATATTAAAAAGCAGAGACATTACTTTGACAACAAAGGTCCATCTAGTCAAGGCTATGGTTTTTCCAGTAGTCATGTATGGGTGTGAGAGTTAGACTATAAAGAAAGCTGAGTGATGAAGAATTGATGCTTTTGAACTGTGGTGTTGCAGAAGACTCTTGAAGAGTCCCTTGGACTGCAAGGTGATCCAAACAGTCCATCCTAAAGGAAATCAGCAGTCATGAATGTTCACTGGAAGGACTGATGTTGAAGCTGAAACTCCAATACTTTGGCCACCTGATGCAAAGAACTGATGCAATTGAAAAGACCTTGATGCTGGAAAAGATTGAAGGCAGGTAGATAAGGGGACGCAGAGGATGAAGATGGTTGCATGGCATCACCGACTCAATGGACATGAGTTTGGGTAGACTCCGGGAGTTGGTGATGGACAGGGAGGCATGGTGTTCTGCAGTCCATGGGGTCACAAAGAGTCAGACACAACTGAGTGACTGAACTGAACTGAACTGAGAAACTTTAGGTCTCCAGATAGATGGCTCATCTGAGACACCCTGCCAAAACTTCAACCTGAACAAGTCTCCTTTTGCTTGTTTTACAAGCAAGAATTCTTGTCTAGATTTTCTTTTGTGATAAGTGGCTTTGCTGTTAAAAAAAATAATAAATGGAAAAATCACAAATAATACCCCCCTCTTTTAAAGATGAAGAAACTGAGACACAGAAAATTGACATTCTCATGGGCACATACATAATAAGAAACAATAAGCAACACCATTATTAAAGCTCATATCTGATTTGTGTAGAGTATTATCTTGGTACTGGATCATATTCTCCTGCCCTCACCAAATCAGGGTTCCAAGAACAGACTCCCAATTACCTGAATGAGCACCTCTTTGCATGCAGATTTTCTACTCAGAGGCTGCTCTGCCATCTTGAAGGGGCTGAGGAAGTAATACCCCTCAAGTTTCAACCAATGAGTAACAGAAGTTGGTATATAAATACCTTAACTCTCTTGTTCCTCACAAGAGATAAGTCTGAGGTATATGTTCTATATTGTTTTTCTAGGATTGCCTTCTGGAATTAAGTTGTGGTTATCCATAGGGATTTACTTGATGATATGCCCCTTATATAATATAATCATTTCTTTCTGTATATAATATAGCCTCTTTAAGAGCTTCTTACTTTCACTGGATCCTTGTCTCAGGATCTGTGTCTGGGAAACACATTTTCTGCTGACTCACCATACAGTGCTGGGACTTGAGTTAACCATTGATAGGTATGTCAATTGTACAAAGAGAAACTGAGTGAAGGACCGGGTGGAAGGTGGAAAGTGTACAGCTCCATATTTCCTATAGATCATAGAGGACTCTGCCATGTTGGTGTGGGTGGTGGTGGCTTAGTCATTAAGTCTTGTCTGATTCTTGCAACCCTATAGACTGTAGCCTGCCAGGCTACTCTGTCCATGGAATTCTCCAGGCAAGAATATTGAAGTGGGTTGACATTTCCTTCTTCAACCACATTGGTATAAGATCTTTCTAACCCGTGCAACCTTCTTTGCTAGCATCCTGATTTACACTCCTATTGCAGTTTAAGTTCACTTAAGGATCACAATTCCACATCAATAGTCTGATTGTGTTCTGTCTTCCCTGGTTGATCATGACATCCATAAAACCAGTGGCCTTTCACACAAGGAACCTATTGTACAGTGTTTGGCACAGAGAGTTGACTTTGTTCCTGGGAGCTAAGTGAATCTCCTTTCTTGTGTATTGGTGAAATGGGTCAGAAGCTCAGCAAACTGGAGAAACAAGTGAAAAATAAAGTGCCTACATGGGATCAGAGAGAAGAGTTAAGCTGTGAAGTTGTAAGAACTCACAAACTACAAAAGATTTTTGAGTAAGGAGCAACCGTATAAAGTTCTATTTAAGGAAGAAATGATTTGAAGCTATACTTAAAATAGATCAGATCAAGCAAGCTGAAAGTCAAGGAGGCTGACAAGAGACCTCTTCTGTAATCTGGCAGGGAGGCAATATTTTAGGGGTAGGAGGCAGTCTGCGTCCAGGAGAATGGACAGAAAGAGACAGATAAGAAGAAAACCACTGTGCCCAAAATTTCGACAGGAATTGCTAAATGTTTGCAGGTTGAAATATACTGAGTTATAACTATGCAGTTCTTTCTTTCTTTCTTTATTTTGATAATACTTGACTCAAAAGTTTAGAGCCCCTGGATATATGATGTTTTTATTGGCAAAGGCAAGGATTTTGAGAGCAGGGACTACTGTTGGAGGAGGTTAACAAGTTCAGGTTAGTGACTTTGAATCTGTGGTGACAGCAAATTCTTCAGGTAAGAATATGCTATTCAAATTCAGAGGAAACCAGGACTCCTTAGCTGCTGAAAGCTCTACTAGTTACTGTTTTAGAAACATACAGGGACTTCCCTTGAAGTCCAGTGGTTACAACTCCTTGCTTCCATTTTAGGGGGCACGAGTTCAGTCCCTGGTCAGGGAACTAAGACCCCACAAGCTGCAAGGCAAAGAGAAAAGAGAAGTCAAAACCCACAAGCCAAAAGAGAAAAAAAAGAAACATATAGATATGTCAGCTAATTTTAATGAGAAAACAAATATATAAAAATGACTATATTAAAATATTTCTTATTTTCTTTTTATAGTATTCATTAAAAATTCAGTGATATTATCAGTTTATCCAAAAGTAAGCTTTCACATAAAATACTATTTTTTTTATTTTTTTAAATTTTATTTTATTTTTAAACTTTACAAAATTGTATTAGTTTTGCCAAATATCAAAATGAATCCGCCACAGGTATACATGTGTTCCCCATCCTGAACCCTCCACCCTCCTCCCTCCCCATACCATCCCTCTGGGTCATCCCAGTGCACTAGCCCCAAGCATCCAGTATCGTGCATCGAACCTGGACTGGCAACTCGTTTCATACATGATATTATACATGTTTCAATGCCATTCTCCCAAATCTTCCCACCCTCTCCCTCTCCCACAGAGTCCATAAGACTGTTCTATACATCAGTGTCTCTTTTGCTGTCTTGTACGCAGGGTTATTGTTACCATCTTTCTAAACTCCATATATATGCATTAGTATACTGTATTGGTGTTTTTCTTTCTGGCTTACTTCACTCTATATAATAGGCTCCAGTTTCATCCACCTCATTAGAACTGATTCAAATGTATTCTTTTTAATGGCTGAGTAATACTCCATTGTGTATATGTACCACAGCTTTCTTATCCATTCATCTGCTGATGGGCATCTAGGTTGCTTCCATGTCCTGGCTATTATAAACAGTGCTGCAATGAACATTGGGGTGCACGTGTCTCTTTCCCTTCTGGTTTTCTCAGTGTGTATGCCCAGCAGTGGGACTACTGGATCATAAGGCAGTTCTATTTCCAGTTTTTAAAGGAATCTCCACACTGTTCTCCGTAGTGGCTGTACTAGTTTGCATTCCCACCAATAGTGTAAGAGGGTTCCCTTTTCTCCACACCCTCTCCAGCATTTATTGCTTGTAGACTTTTGGATCGCAGCCATTCTGACTGGTGTGAAATGGTACCTCATAGTGGTTTTGATTTGCATTTCTCTGATAATGAGTGATGTTGAGCATCTTTTCATGTGTTTGTTAAATACTAATTTTTAAAATCCATGAAAATCATTTAAAAGTTATTGTCAATATTCCCAATTTTTACTTATCATGTGAGGTAGCAAGCATATCATTGTAAAGTCTAGATTGAAGGGTGAGATATATTTTATGCTTTCATTTCACTTTATTGTATATTAGGCATTCACCGTGTATGTTACTTTGGGGAAATACAAAATAAATAACATTTGTGCTCTCAACAAATTATGATCTAAAGCAGTTTTTGTTGAAACCAAGTGGAAATGGCCACATTGAAATGTTGAGTGTGCATACACAAAATTGATGGGCTTGTAGTGTTTTGTGGGAGTGGAGGTTAATGAGAAGAGTCATTTGTATCTGAGTAGGGTCATCTGGAAAGACTCTGCTGGGAAGGTGGCATTTGAGCTGGTCCTGGGATGGCTGGGCTGTCAGTAGTCAGGAGAGGATGTTGCAGGTGGTGGGTAAGTCGGATTGTCTCACTGCAGTAAAAAGTATCAAGATGTCTTTGAGCCGAGCAGTGGACATATGGGTGTGGAGTTTGAAGGCGCTTCAAACATCGATGAACATCAGTGCTTGCAGGCTGCAGCACTGCCGTGACTCAGACCCCAGAGTTTCACAGCTTCCCCTAGCACGCACCCATTCTGTTTCAGAGCAACGCGTGAGTCATCACAGGGAACAGTTGGCCATGCTGTCACCAGTACACTCCAAAGCAATTACAGAATATTTATGCCTGTTAGCAAAGGCAGATCAGTAGTGGGGGTTCAGGATCCACTCCTATGGAAAGGAATCAGCCTGAAGTCTGTTGGCCCCTTGAGCCTTTCTTACCAGGAAGGTAGCAAACTTGAGAGATGAGAATTGATATAAGAATATTAACAGGTCATCAGTGTTTCCCTTTATGGAATGTCCTGTGCCCTTTTCAAAGAGCGAAGACATGTTGACTCATTGAAGTAAGTCTTTCACAGCTACCCTGCTGTCAGGAGTTCCAGTTTATGGGACAAAGACTTAGGAAGTTGAATTAGCCTTCCCTTGGTCATACAGCCCCATTATCAGTTGGGATTTGAATCTAGCTGATTCTGACTCAAATGTCATTCTTGTTAAACATCACTGCTTCTCACGAGTAGCTAAGAGCCATAAGTATTCTTGTACATAGGTCATGGGAGAAATTGCTCATATTGGCACAGTTCTTTAATGTTTTTAATGTGCCAAAATTATTGTCATTAATAGTGAGTTACAAGAGCTTCTCCTAAGTGCCAGGTTTGTTTCTTATAATAACACTGTCAAGCTGGGTTGAAGTTAACACTCAGAGAAAGCACTGGGCATGACCAAGTATGCAAGGTAATCCTATGAGGTTATTGGTGTCTTGGATCCTAAACAGATACTCAGTCTACAAGTGGTTTTCAAATTTTTCAAAACAAGAAATCTACTCTTTCAAATGAAATATTATGGAGATGCCCAATATGTGATAAAACCAAAGAGAATGAGGCCACTGAGGCTGAATTTGGGTTTTAGAAACTTGGAGACCCTGTCTATACAGATTCATCCTCCTCTACTTACTGACTGCTCCAAGGTGCCTCTGTAGAAATCTAGGGCTTCCAAGACTGAAGTTATAGATATCATGGGGCTTCCCTGGTAGTGGTAAAGAATCTGCCATCAACATAGGAGACCTGGGTTCTATCCCTGGGGGGGAAAGATCCCCTGGAGAAGAGAATGGCTACCCACCTCAGTATTCTTACCTGGAGAATCCTATGGATAGAGGAGCCTGGCAAGCTATGGTCCATGGGTCTCAAAGAGTTAGACATGACTGAGCAACTAAGCACACACACATATCGATATCATATCAGGAGCAAGAACTTCTGTCTCTTTCCTAAGGAGATAGAAGGCATCTTCATCTTGCATTTTAATTATCATTACCAAGAAGACACAGAGTCTCATATCATATTTCACAGACTGAGATTCTAGCTACTTTTTTTTTTTTTTTAATATTCTAGCTCTTTGAACAGACTCTGTATGACTTCGATAACTTTAGATCATGAAATTTTTGCACCTTGTTTTATGTCCCTGAATTTGTTCCAGTGTCTCCTATTTTATAGTCTATGGGAACTTGAATAGAATTTATATCCTACTGCTGTGTGAAAATTGTATAAATCTTAGTTATGTCTCATGGTGATCTTCAGGTCTACTATATCCTTCTACTTTTCAATATACTCATTCTATTAATTTTTGAGAGTTCAATATTATAACTCCAACTGAAAATCTAAATTTATCTACTTAAAAATTAATTATATTGTGGAATTATATGTAATTTTGTTCTGTATTTTCCAAGTCTCCTGAAAATGTGTTATCATGATTTCATAATTAAAAAAAAAAGAAAAAAGAAAGAAAAAAAGTTGAAAAGATTCTAGCTCTTTAACTTAAGTTGAAAAATAGCCTCCCTCTGTGTTAATCTTTTTATCCCTAAAATGGGAATAACAATGGTAACTGCCACTTTGGACTGCTTTAATAATTAAATTAATACTTCATATAGAAGACTGCTGCTGCTGCTGCCGCTGCCAAGTCGCTTCAGTCGTGTCCAACTCTGTGCGACCCCATAGACAGCAGCCACCAGGCTCCCGCATCCCTGGCATTCTCCAGGCAAGAACACTGGAGCGGGTTGCCATTTCCTTCTCCAGTGCATGAAAGGGAAAAGTGAAAGTGAAGTCGCTCAGTTGTGTCCAACTCTTAGCAACCCCATGGACTGCAACCCACCAGGCTCCTCTGGCCATGGGATGTTCCAGGCAAGAGTACTGGAGTGGATTGCCAGTGCCTTCTCGAGGACTAAGAACGGTGAATGACACATAAAAAGTGCTTGATAAATACTAGATAATATCATGTATTAAAAAGTCCCAGAGGTTGTTTTTTTGTCTCAGTGAGTCAGTGTGACTCAGTGGACACACACATACAATACCTGTTGATCTGATGCTACACTGATCTAAAACATTATGTTAAAAATGAATCTTAGTCTTTCCTTTTCAGGAGCAACCATGCTTGAGTATGGAGATGAGTATTTGCTGCCACACTTTAGGATGGTCATTGAAAAATTAGAATGTATCTATAGGGGGCTTAGTATACCATGGGATAATGAGCAGGCTTCAGAACAGGAGTGAAAAATGTTTGAGATAGAATGGTTGAACTGGTGAGGAGAGCAGATACTTAATTGGGGGTTATAATGAAATTTAAGTGACACCAGGACCGATAGGTGGAGAGTAGAAGGAAGGCAGGAAATACTTATTTAATACCTATGATATGTTAATGGAATAGGGAATGGCAACTTACTCCAATATTCTTGCCTGGAAAATCCCATAGACAGAAGAGCCTGGTGGACTGCAGTCCATGGGTTCTCAGAGAATTGGAAATGACAGAGAGACTGAGCATAATGTATTAAGCATATGCTTTCACTTATGGCATTTAACTTTTATAACTATCTAATAAAGTAAGAATTATTGTCCTTATTTTACGTAGAAGGGAAGCTGGAGTTAAGGACCATCACCTGCTCAAGTTAGTTGGAGAAGCTAGGATTTCAACCTACGTCCCTTGGACTGCAAATTCCTGATTTTCTCTGCTGTATCCTTTTCTATAAGTTGGAAATATCCAGTAAGAGATAGGCTGCATATGTGTCTTGTTGTTTACACAGAATGTTGTGGGTAGGTTTCTTCTCTTGATTTGAGTCCTCGGTACATGTCAAGACATTTCACTATCAGTTTTCTTTTAAGTTACATTTCATTGTCCATAATGATTTTTCTTCTACTTTTCTTTCTTGTTTTATTTGAGGTTTTCATTTTCAGGAAATCTGTCAGGTTGCTATTGAGTTCCACTTAGATGTCTGTATTAATTTCATTGCAGGGCAAATATGAAGACAGGGCAGTTTACTAAGAGTTTTGTCTTTCTAGCCACTGACTTCACAGAGAATGAAACATTTAATGATGGATTTGGCCATTAGGGCAACCATAATATATTGGTGGAAATCCTCCAGGCCTCCTAACAGTGAATAAGATCTGGTTGTACCTGAAAAATGGGAAGAGTCGGGACCACAGTTCATTACCAATTCTGAGGAAGTTCGTCTTCGTTCATTTACTACTACAATTCACAAAGTAAATAGCATGGTAGCCTACAAAATTCCTGTCAATGACTGAGGATGAGATATGGACAGTAACGTACTTGTAACTCTCAAATGTGGTTTTCCTACCAGATCAACTGTAGTTGGTATGTTTTATTTCATTGGTTAATTTTTAGATGAGGAAAACTTAACATGATACTTAACTGAATCTGTGCAAAATTGTTCCGTTTTTGGTACCTATCTGACTTTCCATAGGGTTGACATAGTTACTGCACAGATTGCATCAGTACTGCAGTGTTGCTTTCTCTGGAGGTAGTAACCATAGGTGGAAAAACTTTTGCTAAATGCTTTTCTAAATCAGACTTTTGGTCAAGTAACTTGACTCAGAATGTAGAGAAATATTTAAATATGAAATAGAACAAAAGAAATATGAATATTCAGAATCTTCATTTACATCCTGAAAGTAACTAATGATAGTCCATAAGTAGTGACATATTTCTCCTATTGCATCCTCTTGTCATTTATTTCATTTGTATAGTTTCTGTATTGAAAAAATGTCCAATTATTTGAGTTTAATGTATGTAACTTGAGCCTATAAAGCTGTGGATATTCCCACTTTTCAAATTGTTGTGATACAGAACTCTTAAGAATGTCTTTTATGTTTTATAAAATCAAGCTTTAAATGGCAATGATGAAATAAAGTTAAATGTGTATGTTTAAAAAAAAAAAAAAAAGACTACAAAATAAGCCCAGAATTTCGCCAGCTTTTCTAAGTGACCCCTTCTGTATTTGTTCCTTTGTTACCTGAGTCTGAAACTTGCCAAAACACCAGGGGCTTTCTCCTTCGTTCTAACTTCAATTTTCTCATCTATATGATGAAATCAGACTAAATTAATCTTGAAAATTAATCCCCATAGCATTATTTGTGATCTGAGGATTAAACTAAAGTGAATTTCCTGTGTTTCCTTTCTTCTCTCCTTTCTTGTTTTCTTTGTCTTTGGTTCATTTAGGTATTGACTTGGCAACTTATTTGATAAGACTTTAGTTTAAATTTAGAGGCGTAATTTTTTAGTTGATAACCTCTAAGTGTGTAGTTCCTAAAACAAGCTGATGCTCTACAAAGAAGAGAGACAATTCTCACTTAAGCAAAACAGCAAAGTTACAGATTGCAGCGATCATCACTAATTAGCTGTCCCAGATGGAGATCTGCCCCGCCCCAAAGTAAGAGCTGGATGGCTTCCTACAGATAACTGGGACATAAATAACTTGCTCCACTGTCTGTCTATAAGAACTTTACTGTAGCTCTTCTCTTGTGAGAGACATACAGTTGGTTCATTTTAGAACTGGGGAAAAGAGACTTGTTTTGTAATTAATGTAAATAGCATTTTTAGGTATCAAAAATGTGTAGGTATTTTTTAGGCATATAAATACTATTGTAGAATGTTTAGATGATGTAAAAGACACAAATAAGAAATCACCTGTCATTCTACTATTCAACTATGACTACTGTTAACATATTGGTATATAGCTTTCCACTCCTACTTTGATACCTGTATATGAAGTATAAGTCTACACTGTTCATACTCTTTTGCAAGGTTTTTAACTTAACACTCATCATAAAATTTTCTATGTCATTAATATTCTTTCACCATGTCATTTTTGACTGATGGGTAGTATTCTGCTCTTTGGATATTTCTTACTTTAATCACTTTTAATTTTTGATTTTTAAGTTGTTTTCATTTTTCACTGTTATAAGCAATGTTATAATTATTTTTCTTATAGGTAAATCTTAGTATACATTCACAATTATTCTTTTGGGATAAAACCTTAGTTCTAAAGTTGCTGGGACAAAAGATAGGCAATTTTTAAGAACAAATCTCTTCAAAAAACAAGGAACACTGCATCCTCATGGATTATGAAATGTTGACATTTTCCTTACCCTCTGGCCAACACTAAATTATTGTTTGTAAAAATTTTGCCAATATGCTTGGTAAAACTTATATATATCTCTCTCTATATATATACACACATACACACGCACACACACATATATACACACATATAAAAATGTATATACATATGTATTAAAATCTCTTTACTCATTTAAGAGGAAATTTTGTATATGCTTTTATTTTGTATTGGAAAATAGCCATACATACACATGTATCCATTCTCCCTCAAACTCTCCTCCCATCCAGGCTGTCACATAACATTGAGCAGTGTTCTCTTTGTTATGTTTATTAGCTTTTACAATTCTGTCATAAATTGCCTCTTGCCCACCTTTTTATCTCTATAAACTCAGACATAATATAGTGAAAATATTGTTTCCCAATTTGTTATTTCCTTTTAATTGTACCTATTATATACTTAGCATAGTATTTAAGAGCACAGACTCTGTATTCATACTGTCTGGGAGCAAATCTGGAACCCAGCCCTTTTGGCTGCTGCTGCTGCTGCTAAGTTGCTTCAGTCGTGTCCGACTCTGTGCGACCCCATAGACGGCAGCCCATCAGGCTCCTCTGTCCCTGGGATTCTCCAGGCAAGAATACTGGAGTGGGTTGCCATTTCCTTCTCCAGCCCTTTTGATTATATGGCTTCAAATGAGTTCCTGAATGCCTCAGGTCCCTCGCCTATAAAATGGAGGTTATAATAGTATGTACCTTATATGGGTGTAGAATTAAATGGAATGACACTTGAAGAGTGCTTAACATAATCTCTGGAAAGTCATGAGTACCAATAATTATGAAAAAAATATTGCCATTAGCCATATTTGTGTTATTGGTTAGTTGATCAAACTCGCATCTCTTATGTCTCCTGCATTGGCACTCGGGTTCTTTACCACTAACACCAGCTGGGAAGCCCATTGGTTAGTGATGAGGGTACAAAATGAGACAGAAGCTTCACTTTATGACTTTCTTGGATTGACATTGAGACTGAAAATCTCAAGTGGATGGGAGGATGGATGTGTATTGCCAGAAAGCTCAGCAAGATGTGTTGTATCCTTCTTAGCCTTAAGTCAGTGTTAAAAATAGGTGAAATGTACCTGTACTGTGTGTGTTCAATTGTGTCCAGATCTTTTGCAACCCTGTGGACTGTGCCCTGCCAAGCCCCTCTGTCCTTGGGATTTCCCAGGCAAGAATACTGGAGTGGGTTGCCATTTCCTTCTGCAGGGGATCTTCCTAATCCAGGGATTAAACCCGTGTCTCTTGGGTCTCCTGACAGGTGGATTCTTTACCAACTGTGCCATCTGGGAAACTGTATGTTACTGCAAAAGATCCCTGCTGCAGAAGAGGTCAGAAAGGCTGTGAGATGAGGTCCTAGAGAAGCAGATGAATCTAACAAGTTCTTTGACTTCTCTATGCTGCCAACTGTTGAAGCTTAATCAGTTTGCATGTTTTATGATAAAAGATGTTGGCCCTGAGTGGTGAGACAGTCAGCCAAGATTTGGAAATTATTGTGACAGTTAAAAGAGGAAAGTGGATTAGCAATAAAACAGTAAACGGTCTAAATAGTAAAAAGTCATTGATGCATAGATATCAAGTCAAGGCAGGGCAATTCTATAAAAGAGGGAATTAGCACAATTTAGATTTTGTTGCATAGAGTGGCATTTGAGTTTTCAGAAGCATTTTAAAGTTCCCAGAGATGATAATGATACACCAATAGAGTTGCTTTTAAAAAGCCATGAAGTCTGAATTGTCTTTAATCAGTTTTAGGGATTAGATCACAAAAATGATCAAAATGGCTGAATTGTTAGGCTGAATAAAAGACTAATTTATTCCTAGGAATGCCTATTGGTATTTGAAACTTGATTTAATAGTATTGGTTCCTTATATTTGAATAGCATCTGTATCTGAAAAACTCAGGGTCATAGTAATGCTAGTTTATGCTTCCACTCTATGCAAGAAGTCAGTAAGTTCTTATTTCTTAGATAAAGCTGTAGGAATGCAGAAATTATGTCATTTAGATTTAGATAATGGATGTGTCCATGGTGTTACCAGCAAGAACACTCACAATATTGCTTTAAACATAAAGAATTTGGCAGTAGCAGGTATGCTGGCTAGCTTTCTAACGATAGAACCAAACCAGTGTGGCAATTTTTTTTTCTGGAAATCTTTTTATTAATAGAGTTGCCAGTAAAGACATGCACATTTCCTACAATGTGTAACGTACAGAGCACAGGAAAAATGATCTTTTTTTTAGCTGGCTGGAAGGCAGATGCTATGTGAGTACAAAAAAATCCAAACTAGCTAGTTTTAAAAAATAATTAAAGAGCTCTTGTAAATCAGCTAAAAACATGAGTTTTCCAATTAAAATATGCACTACAAATATGAACAGTCAAGTCATAAATGAAGCAACATAAATGAATATAGTCATATGAAAAGGTGAACAGTCTCATTAATAATAAAATTATTTTAATATAAAACAAATTCCTTTTATAACTTTAAAAATTGGCATTAAAATGATACAGTTACCTTTTGGCAAGATTGTGATGAAAATAATGTAAATTTTAGAAAGTAAAGCATTTAAAGAGGGCAACATAGTAATATTAAGTGAAAGATCTTAAAATAGATTTTCCTTTTAATTTAGCAATTTCATTTCTTGGAGTCTATTCTAGTTTTTTTTTTTTTAATTATAGTTTCTTAGGTTCACACAGAAACAATCTCAAAGACAAAAATTCTCAAGTACAGTCATTTATAAGATAGCCAATAAAGGATACATTAGCTACAGTGGGCTGCTGGAGCTTTATCCTGTGGGGAAACTCTTGGAAATTGTATAATATATGCCTCAGAACTATCTCACCTAAGGGGAGAGGGAGTTGGTGTGTTTATACATACACCAACTCTCAAAAGTCATTGGTGGAGAGCTGCTTCTGAGCAAGTTAATTCCCTAGATTTCCAGCCTGCTGTGGACTTGAGTTGAAGGCCTTCCAGAGTTCTGTAGAGAGCACTTATCCATAAAATGCAGAGAGTAATGGTTGGAAACAGGTTATATGCTCCTAAGATATGGACAAGCCAGTGATGATGTCTGCTATATTAAGAAAACAACCAAATGATTTGCAAATATATAGATGCAAGTCTATTTATTATTTGTTGTTGTTGTTCAGTCTCTAAGTCATCTGACTCTTTGTGACCCCATGGACTGCAGCATGCCAGGCTTCCCTGTCCTTCACTATATCTCGGAGTTTGCTTTTAGATTTATGTCCACTGAGTTCGTGATGCCTTCTGACCATCCCATCCTCTGCTGCTCTGCCCCTTTCTCCTTTTGCCTTCAGTCTTTCCCAGCATGGGGGCCTTCTTTATGGTCCAACTCTCATATCCATATATGACTACTGGAAAAACCATAGCTTTGACTATATGGGCCTTTGTTAAAAAGTGATGTCTCCGCTTTTTAATATGCTATCTAAGTTTGTCATAGCTTTCCTTCCAAGGAGCCAAGTGTCTTTTAATTTCACGGCTGCAGTCATTTTGGAGCCCAAGAAAATAAAATCTGTCACTGTTATTTACTACATTATTATACAGACATATATTTACTCACTAAAACATATGTTGTAGAATAGTTATTGACATGACAGAGCCTTATTAGGGAAGCAGACAGGTTACAAAGCAGGTTTGTAGAATGTACATATTTTAGTTTGAAAAAGGAACCCATCATTTAAAAAAAAATTTGCAAGGATACAAAGTAAGATATTAATAGTAACTTTCTCTGGTTACTGTGATAGTGAATGTAATTTTCTCCATCTTCCTCTTCTTCCTTTTTAAAAAAATAATTATACTATGAAACATATATTGCTTCTCCAATAACAAAAGAATAACATGTAAATTTAGAATTGAGTCATGAATGAGTTAAAAAATGATGAAAAGTCCTTCACTAAGTTCAGAAAATCAAATTTTAAAGGAATTAATTACTGTTTACTTTCTTGAACACAGTTACGATTATTTCTACAAACGTAATCATTTTTTATTTTGCAGTTTGGCTGGTCATGCCTGTCAATTAACAGATATGGTGCATGAAAACAGGCTGGATTTCATCTTGTGCACTTCAAAATCAGCATTGCTTATTTAATTCATTATGTTGACAATACAAAATTTGAATTCTACTTACAGATGTTCAAATCTGGGCACAGAGAATAATATTAAAAAACAAAAGTACTTTGACAAGAAATAACTAATAATAAAAGATAATGTTGAGGAGTGAAAAATCTCTCAGTATACTTCAAAAGATAGAGGTGCGAGACTGTAAAATTCTTTCTTGGGAGGAATTTATACCCTTCCAGTCAGAGGTACTAATAAGTAAGTTCTTATTTGCCCTTTACTATTAAGACTAGTTTAGGGCAAATTTTTCCTTTTCCACAGCCTGAGAGTGCTAGTCAAGAGATGCTAGTATAAATCTAATTAAATGTCAAATAAGTCAGTTGTCTGTTCTGTGCTTAATTACTCAGCCATGTCCGACTTTTTGTGAATCCATGGACTGTAGCCTGCCATGCGCATCTGCCCATGGGGATTCTCCAGGCAAGAATGCTGAAGTGGGTTGCCATGTTCTCCAAGGGATCTTCCCACCCCAGGGATCGAACCTGCGTCTTCCGCATTACAGGTGGATTCTTTACCATCTAAGCCACCAGGGAAAACCAGTTGTCTAGCATACTGCTATATATACAGTAGGTCCTCACGTACACTTACCTAATAAACTAATGTTGGTTTTAGCAAAAGTCTGCCATAAATAGGATTTACTGATCTGTTGGATGGTTCATGTTAGTCAAAATTACCAGTTCATTTTTGTGTCAAAGTTGTTTTTTTTTTTTTTCTAGAAAGAGAGTGGGAGATTGTTCTAATCTCTTTTAAGAGCTCATCAATAATGCACCAGATCAAAATTTAGAACAGGCTGTGTAACGATTGGCATATGGGGGATGAAGAAAATTAATTTGATACAAGAGAACAACCAGACAACTTTCCCTCAATAATCCTTCTACTTCTGTGAAGGGAAGATTTGGAAGGTGGTGAGAAGTGGTAAGAAGCAGATTTTTAAAACCTGCCTTAATTTTTTAACCACATAAAGAGTAAATAGCTATAAATAAAATGTGTGTTTTCCATCTTCCTCCATCTTTATAGTGAATAAGGTGTTCTTGATGTCAGCTTTTCAGTTTTACTAAATCTATCCTCTCTCCTCCATTTTGGTGACTCTCTTATGTTCAGATTGTCTTCATCTCTCTGTGGTTATTCAAGTGGACCATATCAAGTGCCCCTGCTGCTAAGTCACTTTAGTCGTATCCGACTCTGTGCAACCCCATGGACGGCAGCCCACCAGGCTCCCCTGTCCCTGGGATTCTCCAGGCAAGAACACTGGAGTGGGTCGCCATTTCCTTCTCCAATGCATGAAAGTGAAAAGTGAAAGTGAAGTCACTCAGTCGTGTCTGACTCTTCGCAACCCCATGGATTTCAGCCCACCAGGCTCCTCTGCCCATGAGATTTTCCAGGCAAGAGTACTGGAGTGAGGTGCCATTGCCTTCTCCATCAAGTGCCCCAGTCATTCCCTAATTCAAATCTATTTTTCTTAATATCATTGTCAAGTTAATCTTGAACAGCACAATTCTTCAGCCTATTGTTTGGTAGCACTTCACATTTCATTTTGTATTGAAATCATTTGCAATCATTGTGTTTGCTCTATATTTCAGAGATCAAGGCTAAATTTATGGGCATCTGTGTTCAGAATATTAAGGCTGGAAGGACAGTGCTAGTACTGCAAAAACCCACATAAATGAAATGTCCAGTATCCTTTGGGCAGTACCTTAAAACATCAGGGTAAGTGAGATGAGATCCTTAAGGAAAAGCCCCACTGTTTTGTAGACTTTCTCTTGCTTGACCTGAAGTTTCACAATCAGTTCAGTTTAGTCGCTTAGGCATGTCTGATTCTTTGTGACTCTATGACTGCAGCACATCAGGCTTCCCTGTCCATCATAGTATGACCATGCTAACCACAGAGAGACCTCAAGTACTGGTAACAGACTAAGAATCTTGGGTTTTACTACCAATCTCTTTTCACAGTAACCACAAGAGCTTGGGAGATGAAAGAATTCATTCAGTA
This sequence comes from Bos indicus, assembly GCF_029378745.1. Classification (NCBI taxonomy): domain Eukaryota; kingdom Metazoa; phylum Chordata; class Mammalia; order Artiodactyla; family Bovidae; genus Bos; species Bos indicus. The sequence continues at coordinate 61,082,599 of NC_091774.1, read as the reverse complement.
ATTCATTTATTCTAGTGCTCAGGATTGAGCGACTAAGCACAGCACAGCACAATGCTCATTAGCGTTAGTCACTCAGTCGTGCCTGACTCTTTGCAACGCTATGGACTGTAACCCAGCAGACTTTGTCCGTGGAATTCTCCAGACCAGAAGACTGGAATGGGTAGCTATGCCCTTCTCCAGGGGATCTTTCCAGTCCAGGGATCAAACTCAGGTCTCTAGCATTGCAGGCAGATTCTTTACCATCTGAGGTACCAGGGAAGCCTATGAGTCTACTGAGTATCTCTCTGTTCCAGCAATCTTGTTAGGATTTAATAGACGTTTAATAAAGATTAAACAGAGAGTTTAAAGCTTATTTTTCCACTTCCTTCATTTTAGGAGATCAATTTTGTGAACTTATTAAGATCATATAACAACTACTAAAATAATTTTTATTTATAGAGAACATAGAAGGTTCCTTCAATTCTCTGTCATAGGACTATTGTAATCTGTGATGATCTTTCCTTTAGAGCCCTGTGCATGCATGCTTAATCATTCAGTCATGTTTGACTCTGTGACCCCATAGACTGTAGCTTGCCAGGCTCCTCTGTCCTTGGGATTCTCCAGGTAAGAATACAGGAGTAGGTAGCCGTTTCCCTTCAGGAACTAGAACTCCTGCCTAACTTACCTGGTCCATTTCAACACTGAAAAAATTAAGGTTCAGAGAGATAAAGTAATTTGTTCAAGATTATGCAGCTAGTAAGAAGCCTAGTTAGAATGTAAATTAAAATGTTTGAGGATTCAACACTGCATTAGTCCCCTGAGGTTGTTGTAACAAAATAACATGAACTGTGCAACGTAAACAACAGGCATTATTTATCATAGTCCTGGAGGCTGCAGAGTCCAATATCAAGGTTTCAGTCAGTGTGGTTCCTAGCGAGGACCCTCTTCCTGATTTGCAGACGGCTGTTTTCTAGTGTGTTCTGATATAGTGGAGCAGGGTGGAGGGGTGGGGGAGAGAAGGAATCTGTGTCTCTTATAATAGCATCGATCCTTTCACGAGGGCTCGTCTTATAAATTACCGCCCAATGGCTCCATCTCCAGATACTGTCACATTTAATGTTAGGGCATTAATGTGAATTTTGGGGATGCACAAATCAGTCCATAGCAAATGCCACTGCTGTTTTTATGAGGTTGCCTTCTATGAGGTTAAGTTGCAGGGAAGAACACACCTGCTTTAATATTTTGCCAATACTAGGCCCTGGATGAACTACCTGTGAGTCTAGACCTAGATTCATTCCCTTCAATTAAGTCAGTTCCTAAAGTCTTTAGTTAAGACCTAGGAATTTTCTTTAACGTACTTCTGTGAAAGAAGTTTTGATAAAGAAAGTCTGAACGAATCCTTTTTCTTTCAGTTCTCTGAAAAGTTAAAGGTTGTCCTAATGCAATTTTTTTCTTCCAGCTAGTTATAACAGAAATATCCAAATGCCAAACTCCTCTATTTGAGTTTTTGGTACAGCTTTTGTGTCTGATAACAAAAGCCAAGATTTATACTGTTGAGTAGAGACATTGGCCATTGCCCTCATACATCAAATGGACCAAGGGGGCATTTTCTATTAAATAAAGACTATATTGGTTACAGTTTCCATTTCTTCCACACAGAGGTACAGGTAAAGGATAATTTAGATTTTTTTTAAAGCTCCTGATGAGAGAATCATGAGTCTAATCTATTCCCAAAATATTGATCATGAATCTAAATAAGGGACTCGGTTTTTTAAAAGAAAAGTCCCTTTTCCTCCCCAGATTTCCTTTGGAGGGCTTAGATTTCCCATTAATTTGTTTTAATTGTGAAAACACCTCTTTCTCTTAGGGCGTATGAAGATTATCTATCAGTACAGATAACATGAAGTGACAGTTTATTTGCAATTGAAATGTTCTTAACCACAAATTCTTGTAGCTTATGGCAGTGTGTGTATATATATAGAGAAAAAGGAAATGGCAACCCACTCCAGTATTCTTGCCTAGAGAATCCTGTGGAAAGAGGAGCCTGGTGGGCTGCTGTCCATAGGGTCGCACAGAGTCAGACACGACTGAAGCGACTCAGCATGCATGCATTACTTTCTAGTGGCATTTTAATTTATCTATTTTTGGCTGTGTTGGATCCTTGTTGCTTTGCACAGGCTTTCTCTATTTGAGCTGAGCAGGGGCTGTCTTCGGTGTGGCGCACTGGCTTCTCTGAGGTGGCTTCTGTTGTACAGCACAGGCTCTCGGTGCGCAGGCTTCAGCAGTCGCAGGTCACAGGCTCAGTAGTTGTGGCTCTCGGGCTCTAGAGTGCTGGTGCATGGGATTAGTTGCTTCACAGCATGTGGAATCTTCCCAGACCTGCGATCGTACCTGTGTCCCCTCAATTGGCAGACAGATTCTAATCCACTGTGCCATCAGGGAAGTCCTAGTGACTCTATTTTTTTGTATTTTTTGAAAAAAATTTAGTTTCTATTGGAGTATAGTTGATTAACAGTGTTGTACAGCAAAGTGATTCAGTTATACATATACATGTATCTATTCGTTTTCAAATTCTTTTCCCATTTAGATTATTATAAAATATTGAGCAAAGTACTCTACAGTAGGTCCTTGTTGGTTATCTTGTTTAAATATAGCAATGTGTATGTGTCAACCCCAAGCTCTCATACTTTAAAGTAAAGAAGCACATATTAAAATCAGTTTAAGGAGGCATCCCTTCCCCCCAAATTCTATTTTATTTGTCAGGGCACCTAGGATCCAGTTGGGAAAAACTGTTACCTGTCTATGCATGTGCTAAGTCAGGCTTATAATTTTTTTTTTTTTTTTTTTCAGAAAAATCAATTTATGTTGGGTAACATTCTAGAGTCCCTCATCAAAAGTCTACATTTTCCAGGCCTTGAATGAGATACTGTTATACAGAATCCCACTGCTTATATAATATTATGTTTGAGAATGCTGTCTTCTTGTCCTGAAAAGATGAGTACTATAAACTTTCACATGTGAGAATGTAGAGCCATTCAGAATTGTTAGAGTTAATGCATTGTTGGAAATAGTTGTCTTTGTTTTTGTGCCAATTTTAATTGCCTATTTGAGCAGAAATGCACTTTGAGTTATTTTTAGTCCTGTACATTGGATTTAGAATGCAATGGATTTACTTTTCACCAATACAAATAAGAAGCCTGTAATATTGGCAGCAAGTAGAGGGTGCAACACTCTATTTTTAACCCTATATATTCCTCAAAATGATTCTTGGGGCTGATTTAAGAGTCAAGGAAACACAGTCTATGAAAGAACACTCCAAGGAAACACATTCCACTTCCTTAAGAAATCATCTGAACCCAGCACTTGTAAAATTTTAGCTTGATAAATATTTTAATTATTGTTAAATCTGGGAGGAGTTAAATACCTTTTTTTGGAAAATGGCTATTGTCAGATTAGCCAGAAAATGGCTAATCTCAGTATTTCTTTGCATAATAAAGGCTTCCCCTCCTGTGGATGTCATAGTCTTTGCCTGTCAGATAGGTTTAGACAGTTGTGGGTTGTAGTTAAAGACTGCCACCCTGCAGGATATTTTTTAGTACTTCATTTATATAATTCTCTTTTGTTTAAAAAAAATAAGAAAATGACTGGTCAGAGCAGATTGTCTCCCAACTGCTTCAATTCAATATTTATGCTCCAAGGAATTCTATTTTGTTGTTATTATTGTTGTGTTTTTTTGTTTGCTTGTTTGTTTTTGTTAAAAAAAAGGGGGGGGCTTAGCTACAAATCTTGGCCACCTGGGAGGTTACTGTGAGTGTGATTCAGTAATAGAGTTGAGTGGCTAGACCATCACTGTGCCACTGGAAATGGGTGGGTTTGATTACACATATGGAACAAACACCAAAAGCTGTTGGAAATTTTTCTTCTGGAATGGTGCCATGAAGAGCTCCATAGACTTGCTCTCACATGAGACAACCACACTGGTGAAAACTATTTTAAAAACAGCCACTTATTCAAGAAAATTTTTGTAGGGACAGTCATAGCCTGTGGCACTTGAGCCATGGGATGCTTCCCCTCACACATTCCCCCAGCTGAGCTTGATGGCAGCTTCACTGGAACAGGCATGACCAAGGAGATGAGACTAACAAGTTGCAGACCCCCTTACTCCACCTAGTTCTTGTTCATAAGGCAGAGGTTCTAACTCAGGGGGCAGGCTGAGACTACTAGAGCCTGAGCACCTGTACCCCAGCTTGCTCGTAGAGCAGAGGTTCCACACTAGGAGAATCAATACAGAGGCTACTTTCTGCACCTAAAACTCTGTGGTGAAGCACAAATGCCTCTTAGGAGTAGGTGGCCATTGTTCCTCTTCCTAGCTCCAGAGCGATGGCTCAGAGATTTTGCCCAGTTTGAGACAAAGACCATAAGAATAGACAGCTAACTCTAAAGCTCTCCCTAAAAGAGCTGACTTTATTTGGAGCAGAAATTTCGGAATATGCTGAAGGATAGGGAACCTGGCATCCTGCACTCCATGGGGTCGCAAAGAATCAGACACAACGAGTGACTGAACAACAAAAGCCTAAAGTTACTCTAGAAAACAAAGGATATTTTGATGATAAACTGTTAGAAAGTGGGTGGTTTCACAAAATAAAAAAGCTAAACTATGGTCCGACTAATTTATCAGAGAGAACTGAGAAGAGCTATAATTGCCTCAAAAACTGTGGCTGAAAAATGCTCCAAATTTAATCAGGTTAGACTGTAGACCAAGTTATACCCAGGGCATTGTCGAAAGCAATAAAGTAATCATTTGGCAACTAGCAGGGCCAAAGAGCTGGATATGATGCCACTGGAGGCAAACAGCTTCACAAAGAGGTCAGGAAAAGAGACAGTCAAAGAAGACTTGATAAAACCACTGTTAACCTAGGGCAACTGTATTCATGCTCAAGGCTGTGTTCTCTGAGCAGTGACAGGGAGTCTTCAAACTGTGGAGGAAATAGACATCACTCAATTAACTAGTTCAGTGAACTCATTTAATAAGAAATGAGAAAATAACAAATCCTGGAAGCATGTGCTTGTGTATAGGGATATATTCGGTTTGTGCATTATTACTTAAAATGTCCAATTTTTAACCAAAAATTATAATACATGCAATGAAATAGGACTAAGAACAAAAGAAAACAAAAAGTAAAATGGCAGATGTAATTCCAACTATATCAATGACAACAATAATAGTGAATGGATTAAATAATACAATCATAAAAGCAAAGATTGTCAGACTGTGAAAAAAAATTGTCAGTATTTGAAAGTATTTGAAGAGAAAGATGCTACATGTGTGGTCTACAGAATACAGACGTAATCACAAAGGTATATTGAAATTAACAGGATAGAAAAGATATATTGGGCAAATAGCAACCATCGAAATCTGGAGTGATGATTATATTAGAATGAGATAAAATAGACTGTAGAACACAAATGTCCCCAGAGACAAAGAAGGATATAATACTAAATCTATATTTTATATCGATACATCAGGAGAATATACAACTATATACATCTGTGTACAACAGAGCTCCAAAATACCTAAAGTAAAAACTGACAGACTTAAAGGGGGAAATAATAATCACATATGCATATTTAATAAGAATTTATAAATTAACTATAATAATAATATTTGGAGACTTCAATGACTCCCTTGCAATAATGCCTGAAAGAACTACAGTCAAGATAAGTAAGGAATCAGAATGAGAAAACTCGAGAGTCACACTATGTAGAAACCTGTTATATAGTTTCCAAAATTAAGGTTGTCTGGTACTGGCATAAGATCAGTGGAACAGAGTAATAATACACAAATAGATCCTCACGTATATAGTCAACTGATTTTTGACAATGTTGCCAGGATGAATCAATAGAGAAAGACTAGTCTTTTCAGCAAATGGTGTTGGGACAGTTGGATCTTCACATACAAAGAATAACATTGGACCCTTTCCATGTGCCGTTTAAAAAATTAACTCAAAATAGATTATAGACTTATGTAAAAGCTAAAAGTGAAATTAAATGAAATTATAGGACTAAATATTCATGATCTTGGGTTAGGCAAAGCTTTCTTAGATATGTCACTAAGGCCTGAGACAAAAGAAAAACGTAGATAAGTCATACTTCATTATGTTTTGATATTTTGAAGGATATCATCAAGTAATCAAAAAGACAACTCACAGAATGGGACAAAAATGTTCAAATCATATCCTAGATAAGAGATATTTACCTGGAATAAAGAAATTTTACATCTCAATAGTAAAAGGGCAATCCAATAAAAAATTAACAAATAACATTTGTTCAGAGAAAATATTCAAGTGGCCAACAAGCACAGGAAAAGATGCACGATGTCATTAATCCATTGGAGAAATTCCAATCCAAAGCACAATAGGATATCATTTGACATCCAGTGGGGTGACTATAATAAAAAAGAGGGACAATAAGAAATATTGGTGAAAATGTGGAGAAATGTGGAGAAATTTAACCCTTATTCACCCAATAAAACAAGGAAGGGAATGAATGCTGCAAAATGGGTGAAATGTCAACAGTATTTCAAGACATCATTCGTGAAAGATGACATATTGTATGATTCTGTCTGTATGAAATGTCCAGAATAGGCAAGTGCTGTGCTGTGCTCTCGCTTCAGTTGTATCTGACTCTTTGTGACCCTATGGACACTAGCCCCAGCAGGGAATTCTCCAGGCAAGAATACTGGAGTGGGTTGCCATGACTTCCTCGAGGGGATCTTCCCCACCCAGGGATGGAACCTGCGTCTCCTGCTGCTTCTGCTATGCAGGCAGATTCTTTTCCACTGAGCCAATTGGGAAGCCCAGAACAGATAAGTATACAGACAATAAGAAGTAGATTTTTGTTTTGCCAGGCCTGAGGGAATTGAAAGGAATGGGAATGATCTCTAATTTGTACAAGGTTTCTTTTCTGAAATTTTGAAAGTGTAAAATTGATTGTGTCTATGGTTACACAATAGTGAATATTCTGAAAACCATTGAATACCTTAAGTGAATGAATTGTATTGTATGTGAATTATATTTCAACAAAGTATACCATTTTATGAATTGGTTGGCCAAAAAGTTCATTCAGGTTTTCCCATAACTTCATTTCCCTGAATGAACTTCTTGACCAACTCAATATCTATATGTTTTGTATCACCTTTCAGTTTAAATTCACTTCCACACCCACAGATTTCCATAGAATAAAAAATTATACCTTATAAAGTATTTTATCCCTTTAGCCGAATTCCCAATAAACTATTTTTATTTTTTCTTTGTTTTAGCTGCTGATTCCAAAATTCTGCATGGTAAAAAATTAGTTTATGATTACTGATTTATTCCTCAAAGATGAATATGATGAAGCCAAAATTCCCTAGTAGAACACATTAATTGCACATCTTTTATTAGCACTTCAAGGAAGGGGTTTAAATAATTTGTTAATTAAATCAATTGTTTAATTTGTATAAAAGGCACGTTTCATAATTGTTTATTAATGATGATGGCAAAGTTATATTGCTATAAACTTTACTTTTGAGATGTGGTATATTATTTTTATGGAGTTCTTTCTCTTTCTCACTCTATCTCACACACGCGCACACACCCCATACATGTTGTTGTTAGCAATTTTAGAACCCTAGTATTTGAAGTCAGAATTGTCAAGGTTCTTGAGCCCCAACTCTATGGAACATTAGCTCATTAGCTGTCCATCCAAGTAAGAGAGGTATAAGATTCCAGTTTCTAGATGAAATTCAATTTAGAAATACATTTGGAGAACAGATCCAATTGCATTACAGTAATTAAATCTGTTAAATGTTTGAAAAATAGCTATGTATCATATGTATATCAAAATTCCATTCAACCTAAATGATAGACATGCAATAAAAGTCTCAACTGCATCAGAAAAGTCATCAAGATTTGAGAAACCAGCAATCTCATTTTTCAGAATGATAAGAGATTATCTCAGCTCAAGAATTATCTCTTAACATGGAATATTTGCAGTATCATAAGTGCACTGACTATATAGAGCTATTGAGAATGTTGGCATAGAAGGGATGTATTATTTCCATCAAAGGAAAGAAAGGAAAATTGTACTTGTTAATAATGCTGTAATGGCTTGGGAGTTTCCTATGCCTAGATTTTCTTTGCTTTAGCTTTGTATTTTCTCTGAAAATCACCAGACTATGTGAAATTTCTGTAAATAATAGTAGACAACTCAGGAACACAGCAAATAATAGAAACTCTGTTAACATATTCTTGAGACTAAGATATATCTTTTAAATATAGTGAACAACACTTGGGCAAAAGCAAGTAAAATTGAAAATTACATCATGTAACAATTTCTTTTTGAAAAATGAGTTCACAAAACTTGTTTTTGTTTGTGTCTTATTCTTGTAACTACTGAGGTCCTACTAAGAGGCTAGCAAATTTTGATTTATAAGAACCTAGGGCAATCCCATAGATCATTCAGACCACATTTATATCTGTCACTTATAAAGACTACTGTCAATCAGAATGCATTTAAGGAATGAATTTTGCATTAATACACTAGAGTGTATAAGTACACTTGAAAGACTGTTTGAATATATCTCCAACTTGGTTATTTTCCACCAAATACCGACTTCTAAACACAGCTTTAATATTGCTAGCTTTTATTTCTTGATCCCTCATTGAGTATAATGAGTTACACTGTAATGCATCCTACTTAGACTTGCTAATGTAGAGCACATAGTATTTAAAATCACTCAGCAGTGATTTCACATTGGCAACAGAAGTAGTCCATTGTTCATGTTTGCCTTTTTTGACATTGAAGATTGAAGACTGAAGACATTTAGTATTGTTTTAGAGTCAAATAGAAAATGTAATGCTCAAGGCAGTCAGACAAAAATGGGGAAATCAGTATTGGGTATTTTGCAGAACATTTAGAATCACAATAAAAGAATGAACCCAAATTGATTACTGCATCTATCATGACTATTTCTGAATGAGGCTTTAGGTATATCAGGAATGATTTTTTATGCATTCTTTTTTTCTTTATTTTCAACTGAAGGATAATTACAATATTGTGTTCATTTCTGCCATACATCAACACGGATCAGCCATAGGTATACATATGTTCCCTTCCTCTTGAGCCTCCCTCTCACCTACCACCCTATCCCACTCCTCTAGGGTGTCACAGACTGCTGGTTTGAGATCCCTGAATCATACAGCAATAGTTTTAATTGAAACTCTGCACCCTCTTCAGTATAGTGACATCTATGGAAACTGTCTGTGCCACATGTGCAAAGTACTCACAGCTGTATGGTGTCTTTTCTGATGATTTATACCTACAAAATTATCAGTTCAATTCAGTCACTCAGTTGTGTCCTACTCTTTGTGACCCCATGGAGAGCAGCACAACAGGCTTCCCTGTCCTTCACCAACTCCCAGAGCTTGCTCAAACTCACGTCCATTGAGTCGGTGATGCGATCCAAACATCCCATCCTCTGTCGTCCCCTTCTCCTCCTGCCTTCAATCTTTCCCAGCATCAGGGTCTTTTCAAATGAGTCAGCTCTCATCAGGTGGCCAAAGTGGCAAAGTATTGGAGCTTCAGCTTTAGCATTGGTCCTTCCAATGAATATTCAGGACTGATTTCCTTTAGGATTGACTGGTTTGATCTCCTGGCCGTCCAGGGGACTCTCAAGTGTCTTCTCTAACACCACAGTTCAAAATCATCAATTTTTCAGCGCTCAGTTTTCTTTATGGTCTAACCCTCACATCCATATATGACTAATGGAAAAACCGTATCTTTGACTAGATGGACCTTTGTTGTCAAAGTAATGTCTCTGCTTTTAATTATGCTATCTAGGTTGGTCATAGTTTTGCTTCTAAGGAGCAGGAGTCTTTTACTATCATGGATAAAGTTACCATCTGCAGTGATTGTGGAGCTCAAGAAAGTCTATCACTGTTTCCATTGTTTCCCCATCTATTTGTCATGAAGTTATGGGACCTGGTGCCATGATCTCCATTTTTTGACTGTTGAGTTTTAAGCCAGCTTTTTCACTCTCTTCTTTCACTTTCATCAAGAGAGTCTTTAGTTCCTCTTTGCTTTCTGCCACAAGGGTGGTGTCATCTGCATATCTGAGATTACTGATATTTCTCTATCAATCTTCATTCCAGGATGGGCTTTATCCAGCCTGGCATGGATGTACTCTGCATATAAGTTAAATAAGCAGGGTAACAATATACAGCCTTGACGTACTTTCCCAGTTTGGAATTAGACCATCGTTCCAAAGCAATGGTTCTAACTGTTGCTTCTTGACCTGCATACAGATTTCTTAGCAGGCAGGTCCGGTGGTCTGGTATTCCCATCTCTTGAAGAATTTTCCACAGTTTGTTGTGATCCACATAATCAGAGGCTTTCGCATAGTCAATGAAGCAGAAGTAGATGTTTTCCTGGAACTCTCTTGCTTTTTTGATGATCCAGTGCATGTTGGCAATTTGATCTCTGGTTCCTCTGCCTTTTCTAAATCTAGCTTGAACATTGAAAGTTCTCAATTCACGGATTGTTGAAGCCTCACTTGGGGAGTTTTGAGCATTACTTTCCTAGCGTGTGAGATAAATGCAACTGTGCAGTACTCTTGCCTGGAAAATCCCATGGTTGGAGGAGCCTGGTGGGCTGCAGTCCACGGGGTCGCTAAGAGTCGGACACAACTGAGAAACTTCACTTTCACTTTTCACTTTCATGCATTGGAGAAGAAAATGGCAACCCACTCCAGTGTTCTTGCCTGGAGAATCCCAGAGATGGGGGAGCCTGGTGGGCTGCTGTCTCTGGGGTCACACAGAGTCAGACACGACTGAAGCGACTTAGCAGCAGAAGCAGCAGTGCAGTAGTTTGAGCATTCTTTGGCATGCCTTTCATTGAGATTGAAATGAAAACTGACCTTTACCAGTCCTGTGGCCACTGCTGACTTTTCCAAATTTGCTGGCATATTGAGTGCAACACTTTCACAGCATCATCCTTTAGGATTTCGAATAGCTCAACTGGAATTGAGCCTCTTGATGAAAATGAAAGAGAAGAGTGTGAAAGTTGGCTTAAAATTCAACATTCAGAAAACTAAGATCGTGGCATCCGACCCCATCACTTTATGGCAAATAGATGGGGAAACAGGGGAAACAGTGGCAGACTTTATTTTTTGGGGCTCCAAAATCACTGCAGATGGTGACTGCAGCCATGAAATTAAAAGGTGCTTATTCCTTGGCAGGAAAGTTACGACCAAACTAGACAGCATATTGAAAAGCAGAGACATTACTTTGCCAACAAAGGTCTATCTAATCAAGGCTATGGCTTTTCCAGTAGCCATGTATGGATGTGAGACTTGGACTCTAAAGAAAGCTGAATGCCAAAGAATTGATACTTTTGAACTATGGTGTTGGAGAAGACCCTTGATAGTCTGTAAGGAGATCCAACCAGTCCATCCTAAAGGAAATCAGTTCTGAGTGTTCATTGGAAGGACTGATGCTGAAGCTGAAACTTCAGTACTTCGGGCACCTGATGCGCAAAGCTGACTCATTGGAAAAGACCCTGATTCTGGGAAAGATTGAAGGTGCGGAAAGAAGAAGACGACAGAGGATGAGATGGTTGGATGGCATCACCGACTCAATGGAGATGAGTTTGGGTAAACTCTGGGAGTTGGTGATGGACAGGGAGGCATGGGTGTGCTGCAGTCCATGGGGGCGCAGAGTTGGACACAACTGAGTGACTGAACTGAACTGAACTGAACTGGAATTCCATCACCTCTACTAACTTGGTTCACAGTGATGCTTCCTAAGACCCACCTTACTTTGCATTCCAAGATTCTGGCTCTAGGTGAGTGATCACACCATCGTGGTTGTCTGGGTCTTTAAGATCTTTTTTCGGAGAAAGCAATGGCACCCCACTCCAGTACTCTTGCCTGGAAAATCCCATGGACGGAGGGGCCTGGTAGGCTGCAGTCCATGGGGTCGCTAGGAGTCAGACATGACTGAGAGACTGCACTTTCACTTTTCACTTTCAACACTGGAGAAGGAAATGGCAACCCACTCCAGTGTTCTTGCCTGGAGAATCCCAGGGATGGGGGAGCCTGGTGGGCTGCCATCTCTGGGGTCACACAGAGTTGGATGCTACTGAAGCAACTTAGCAGCAGCCGCAGCAAAATCTTTTTTGTATAGCTCAAAATTCTACATTCTATTATTTAATTAACAAGACTTATTACCTTTCCAGTTTATTTACAAAGCATAACTGCTCATATAATCAAGTGTTCTATGAACTGTTATATATTAAAAATGATATTTTATTATAGGCAATTTCAGTGTCATTCTTTAAGCTTAGCAAACTTCTATAATGAAAACCATCAACTGTTCTTTCCTGTAATAAAATCTGAGATTCTCAAAATGAAATATTTCAGTTTTGTATAGCTAGCTAACACCTTTCATGTTTTAATTTTAGTTATTTGGCTCAAAATATAAAGAATTCATTAAAATTAATTTGTCATTTACATGTGGAACATTAAAAATGAGACCAAAGGGAACCTGTCTCAATCAATTTTCTGAAGTAAAATGTGCTTACACAGAAACCATAACAAAATCTGTTATTTTTGCAAAGGAACATATATTCTATTTTCTTTTTTTACATTCTGTTTTTTCCTTCTTTGATCTGTCTTGCAGACAAAGGGAAACTAATATTTATTGAATGCCTTCTTTATCCCAGTATTTCATAAAACACACCAGAAAAACTTGATTATCAATCATATCCACTTTACTTAAAATAATAACCAACATCTAAATGAAATTAAATAAAAGCTAAATTGAATCTCCAAAAATTTCACATAATAAGATTAAATGGCTCTTACTACCATCAACCTATGTTTAAAATTATTTAATAAATAAAAAGTGAGAATACAAAACATGAGAAAAGGTATTTTACAGGAAAATCATATTTGAACAAAAATCCTAGTAGAATTTTTTAAATGTAAATTTATTTAAATTTAAAATGTGAAGAATGGAAAATAAATTAATTAAAAACAGTAAAAAAAGTGAAGAATGAATTACATAGTATATAAGACACTGTTGAAGAGAGATTGATTAGACCTTAAGAAAATGACAAAAAATGAATAGTGACATAAATAAATGAAAATTATAAATTGTTGAAAAATATTCAGCACTTATTACCTTCATATTCATTTTTTAAAAATATTTAAAAATTGTTGAAAATGAAGATTAAACGGTAAAATATGTTAAACAGGAGTTCCAGGAGAAGAGAATAGAGAATGAAAGAGAAAATATGGGCAAAGACATCAGCTAGTATTCTAAAACTATGAATACTTAGCCCCAGAAATTACAATAATTTTTCACCAATTACATTTTAAACACTCTTCAGGCACTTTTCACAGTAGGAAGGAAAAAAAAACCTCAAATAATCCTGCAATTGCAGACCTTGCATTTGAGTGGAGGTAGAAAATAAATATATTTTTAAAAGTAGCATATATTTTTATCTTTATTGGTGGTAAGCTCTCCCAGAAAAAAAGAGTGATTATAAGTGCAAGAGGTGTACTATTAGAACTATAACTTTGGGTAACGTGATTAGGCAAGGTGTCAGTAATGAGGTGACATTTAAGCAAACACATTTGTCTTGATGTGTCTTCTGATCTCCTCTTTCACTGACCCATTTTTGTGTGTGTGACGAGTTGTGTAATCTCTATGTATTTGTGTTTTCCCAATTTTTCTTTCTGTAATTAATTTCATTCATTGTTGTCAAACAGATTATTGATATGATTTCTATCCTCTTAATTTAGTTGAGGCCTGTTTTGTGGTCTAGTATGTGATGTGTCCTAAAGGATATTTCCTGAGCACTTGAGAAGAATGTGTATTCTGCTATTTGGGGATGGAAAGTCCTGTAGGTATCTATTATGTCCAACTGGTCTAATGTGTCATTTAAAATCACTTTCTTTATTGGTTTTCTGTCTGGACTATCTGCTCATTGATGGAAGTGGGATGATAGTGTCCCCCAGTAATTTTATATTATTGTCAATTTCTCCATGTCTGTTAATATTTGCTTTATATATTTAGGTGCTCCTATATTGGGAGCATATACGTTAATGAATTCTTTATCTGGTAAATGATTTATTTTTGTTTCATTAGTTTGTTTTTTTTTTCCAGGAGGTTTCTCTTGTTCTGTCAATTGAAACAAAATCCCTATTTTGCTTAACTCTCTCTGTCTCTATGAAACTGGGTAAAACAATTACCTTTTGTAGTCCTGAAGGGATATTCTTGTGCCGAATCATTCTTATAAAGTCTGTCTGTGCTCAGTGGCTTTAGTGAGAAAGCTAGATATGATGTGGGCATGATTCATCTTTCCCCAGGATATCCTGGCAGCTATCACCTTGGTAGTAGGTGGGGCTAGAGTTAGAGGGGCTAGAGCCAGAGTTAGATGTGACCTGGGGCTTCTCCCTGCTCAGTGGCTAGCACTGCTGTGTTGGGGGCAGGTCCCAATTTGTTGGAGCAGAACAAATTAGGTGAGGTCTGAGTTGGCTCCAGTACCTCTAAGAGTGCACTTTTCCTCTCAGAGCACGAGCATCCTTGCCCCAGGGCTGTGACGGCTCTGGCCCCAGTCAGAGTCCTAGACTGCTTCAGAGGTGCTGCCTCCGTAAGTGCTAGTGATGGCTGCCCCTGCCTACATCCGATGCCGTCCCAGGTCTGCATTGACTCTCTCCCTCACAACTAAGCACTGCCCTTGGCCTCAGCATCCCTTTCCTTAGTGTGGAGCTACATTATGAAGTATCAGGGGCCTGAGTGGCTGTTCAGCTTAGGCTGAGACGCATGCTGGGGTGGCTGTAGGAAACTTGTCACGGTCCAGTGCAGTTTTGAGCTGCTCTCTCTACTTTGTTTCAGGAGTAATCAAGTATATCTCCATGAGTAGAGTCTAGGTTTCTTATAGCACTCCTATTAGTCCCACTAGGTTTCCAAACAGCTAAGGGCATTTGTTTTCCCACTGCTTGACCCAGGGCTAGCACACTCAGTACAGTTCAGTTTAGTCACTCGGTTGTGTCCAGCTCTTTGTGACACCATGGACTGCAGCACGCCAGGCCTCCCTGTCCATCCCCAACTCCCAGAGTTTACTCAAACTCATGTCCATTGAGTCGGTGATGCCATCCAACCATCTTATCCTCTGTTGTCCCCTTCTCCTCCCACCTTAAATCTTTCCCAGCATCAAAGTCTTTTCCAATGAGTTGGTTCTTCGCATCAGATGGCCAAAGTATTAGAGTTTCAGCTTCACCATTTGTCCTTCCAATGAATATCCAGGACTGATTTCCTTTAGGATGGACTGGTTGGATCTCCTTGCAGTCCAAAGGACTCTCAAGAGTCTTCTTCAACACCACAGTTCAAAAGCATCAATTTTTGGGCATTCAGCTTACTTAAGAGTTCAACTCTCACATCCATTCATGACTACTGGAAAAGCCATAGCTTTGACTAGATGGACTTTGTTAGCAAAGTAATGTCTCTGTTTTTAATATGCTTTCTAGGTTGGTCATAACTTTTCTTCCAAGGAGAAAGCATCTTTTAATTTTATAACTGCAATCACCGTCTGCAGTGATTTTCAGTTCAGTTCAGTTCAGTCGCTCGGTCATGTCTGACTCTTTGCGACCCCATGAATTGCAGCACGCCAGACCTCCCTGTCCATCAACAACTCCTGGAGATCACCCAAACTCATGTCTATCGAGTCGGTGATGCCATCCAGCCATCTCATCCCCTGTTGTCCCCTTCTCCTCCTGCCCCCAATCCCTCCCAGCATCAGGGTCTTTTCCAATGAGTCAACACTTCACATGAGGTGGCCAAAGTATTGGAGTTTCAGCTTTAGCATCAGTCCTTCCAAAGAACACCCAGGACTGATCTCCTTTAGAATGGACTGGTTGGATCTCCTTGCAGTCCAAGGGACTCTCAAGAGTCTTCTCCAACACCACAGTTCAAAAACATCAATTCTTCGGTGCTCAGCTTTCTTCACAGTCCAACTCTCACATCCATATATGACCACTGGAAAAACCATAGCCTTGACTAGACAGACCTTTGTTGGCAAAGTAATGTCTTTGCTTTTTAATATGCTATCTAGCTTGGTCATAACCCCAAAATAAAGTCTGACACTGTTTCCCACTTCCCCATCTATTTTCCATGAAGTGATGGGGCTGGATGCCATGATCTTAGTTTTCTGAATCTGAGTTTTAAGACAGCTTTTTTGCTCTCCTCTTTCACTTTCATCAAGAGGCTCTTTAGTTCCTCTTCACTTTCTACCATAAGGGTAGTATCATCTGCATATCTGAGGTTATTGGTATTTCTCCTGGCAATCTTGATTTCAGCCTGTGCTTCATCCAGCCCAGTATTTCTCATGATGTAGTCTGCATTTAAGTTAAATAAGCAGGGTGACAATATACAGCCTGATGCACTCCTTTTATGATTTGGAACCAGTCTGTTGTTCCATGTCCAGTTCTAACTGTTGCTTCCTGACCTGCATACAGATTTCTGGGGAGGCAGGTCAGGTGGTCTGGTATTTCCATCTCTTGAAGAATTTTCCACAGTTTATTGTGATCCACACAGTCAAAGGCTTTGGCATAGTCAATAAAGCAGAAATAGATGTTTTTCTGGAACTCTCTCACTTTTTTGATGATCCAACAGAAGTTGGCAATTTGATCTCTGGTTCCTCTGCCTTTTATAAGTCCAGCTTGAACATCTGGAAGTTAGTGGTTCACCTAGTATTGAAGCCTGAGTTGGAGAATTTTGAGCATCACTTTACTAGTGTGTGAGATGAGTGCAATTGTGCGGTAGTTTGAGCATTCTTTGGCATTGCCTTTCTTTGTGATTGGAATGAAAACTGACCTTTTCCAGTCCTGTGGCCACTGCTGAGTTTTCCAAATTTGCTGGCATATTGAGTGCAGCACTTTCACAGCATCATCTTTTAGGATTTGAAATAGCTCAACTGGAATTCCATCACCTCCACTAGCTTTGTTCTTAGTAATGCTTCCTAAGGCACACTTGACTTCATATTCTAGTATGTCTGGCTCTAGGTGAGTGATCACACCATCATGATTATCTGGTTGTGAAGATCTTTTTTGTATAGTTCTTCTGTGTATTCTTGCCACCTCTTCTTAATATCTTCTGCTTCTCTAGGTCCATACCATTTCTGTCCTTTACTGTGCCCATCTTTGTATGAAAATTTCCCTTGGTATCTCTAAATTTCTTGAAGAGATCTCTAGTCTTTCCCATTCTACTGTTTCCCTCTATTTCTTTGTATTGATCACTGAGGAAGACTTTCTTATCTCTCCTTGCTATTCTTTGGAACTCCACATAAAAATGGGTGTATCTTTCCTTTTCTCCTTTGCCTTTCACTTCTCTTCTTTTCATAGCTATTTGTAAGGACTCCTCAGACAGCCATTTTGCCTTTTTGCATTTCTTTTTCTTTTATCACTGCTTCCTGTGCAGTGTCATGAACCTCTGCCCATAGTTCTTCAGGCTCTCTGTCTCTCAGATCTAATCCTTTGCATCTATTTGTCACTTCCACTGTATAATCGTAAGGGGTTGATTTAAGTCATACCTGAATGGTCTAGTGGTTTTCCCTACTTTTTAAAATTTTGGTTGAATTTGGTAATAAGGAGTTCATGATTTGAGCCACAGTTCGGTCTTGGTCTTGTTTTTGCTGACTGTATAGAGTTTCTCCATCTTTGACTGCAAAGAATATAATCAATCTGATTTTGGTGTTGACCATCTGGTGATGTCCATGTGTAGGGTCTTCTCTTGTGTTGTTAGAAGAGGGTGTTTGCTATGACCAGTGCATTCTCTTGGCAGAACTATCAGCCTCTGCCCTGCTTCATTCTGTATTTCAAGGCTAAATTTGCCTGTTGCTCCAGGTATCTCTTGACTTCCTACTTTTGCATCCCAGTACCCTATAATGAAAAGGACATCTCTTTCGGGTGTTAGTTCTAGAAAATCTTGTAGGTCTTGATAGAACCATTCAACTTCAACTTCTTCAGCATTACTGGTTGGGATATAGAGTTGCATTATTGTGATATTGAATGATTTGCCTTGGAAACGAACAGAGATCATTCTGTCATTTTTAAGATTGGATCCAAGTACTGCATTTTGGACTTTTTTGTGGACTATGAGTGCTACTCCATTTCTTTTAAGGGATTCTTGCCCTTAATGTAGAAGTAGATATAATGTAGAAGTAGATAAAATGGTCATCTGAGTTAAAGTCACCCATTCCAGTCCCTTTTAGTTCGCTGATTCCTAGAATGTCAACGTTCACTCTTGCCATCTCCGTTTGACCACTTCCAATTTGCTTTGATTCATGGACCTAACATTCCAGGTTCCTATGTAATATTGCTCTTTACAGCATCAGACTTTACTTCCATCACAAGTCACATCTACAACTGGGTGGTGTTCTTGCTTTTGGCCCCATCCTTTCATTCTTTCTGGAGTTATTTCTTGACTGATCTCTAAAAGCGTATTGGGCACCTACCAATCTGGGGAGCCCATCTTTCAGTGTCCTATCTTTTTTTCCTTTTCATACTGTTCATGGGGTTCTTAAGGCAAGAATACTGAAGAGGTTTGCCATTCCCTTCGCCAGTGGACCATGTTTTGTCAGAACTCTCCACAATGACCCATCCGTCTTGGGTGGCCCTACATGGTATGGTTCATAGTTTCTTCGAGTTAGACAAGGATGTGGTCTGTGTGATCAGATTGATTAATTTTCTATGATTGTGGTTTTCAGACTGTCTGCCCTCTGATGGAGAGGGATAAGAGGTTTATAGAAGCTTCCTGATGGGAGAGACTGACTGAGGGGGAAACTGGGTCTTATTTGATGGGCGGGGCCATGCTCTGTAAATCTTCAATCCAATTTTCTGTTGATTGGCGGGGCTGTGTTTCTCCCTTTTATTTGACTTCAGGCCAAACTATGGTGCAGGTAATGAAGATAATAGCCACTTCCTTCAAAAGGTCTCATGCATGCACTGCTGCACTCAATCTCCCCAACCCTAGAGCAGGCCACAGCCAACCCAAGCCTCTGCCAGAGACTCCTGAACACTCACAGGCAAGTCTGGGTCATCTCTTGTGGGGTCACTGTTCCTTTCTCCTGGGTTCTGGTGCACACAAGGTTCTGTTTGTGCCCTCCAAGAGTCCGTTTCCCCAGTCCTGTGTAAGTTCTGGCAGCTCTATGGTGAAGTTAATGGAGACGTCCTCCATGAGGGCTTATGCCATACCCAGGTCTACTGCAACCAGAGCCCCCGCCTCTGCAGCAGTTCACTGCGGACCCTTACCTCCTCAGGGCACTCAATTTGTGGCTCAAATTGCTCACTCCCTCTTTTTCTTATGTGTGCCCTCCCAGTGGTACAGGTCCTGACCTGATCACTTCTCTTCCCTTCTTACCCAGTTCCATGAGTATCTTTCTCATAGCCTTGGTTGCATAAGAGTCTTTGCCAGTCTCTAGTTCATTTTCGGTGTGATGTATCACATGTAGATGTATTTTTGATGCGTTTGTGGGTAGAGGTGAGTTACACATCCTCCTACTCTGCCATCTTGATCTGAATCCTCAATTCAGTATTTTAAAATGTCTAATATAGGTTTTGTTTTTGTAACTGGACTCTAACTGATACACTCTAAATATGCAATACAGACCTCTCACAGTATGAAACAGCTATACTCTTTTTCATTGTTCTTAAAATTTGTCTTCAATTTTCCTCCATTTGCTAGTCACCAACAGACAGTTTGCCTAAAGGGCACATGGCATTCTATACAAGTTGTTTAAAAGCTGTTGAAGTATTTTGGGCTGTAACGGAGTAACTATGTTAAAATAAGTAGAAACTTAAATTGAACTTTTACCTTTTTTCTTCTTGTAAATTGTAGCATATGAACTGTCTTAACATAGGATAGGGCTCACATTTTCCTACTGACACACTAGGTATTTTTGCAGTGTTCTCAAGAATTGAAATGCTATATGGTTTTATATTTAAATGTAGACTTCTGTGGGGGAAGGCATTGCTCCCTGCTGTAGAACTAAACAACTGTTTTATTTCACTGAGGATGATTAAATGTCCTTTCATTTAACCAAATCAGATGTTCTTTTCTATGCAAGTTTCAGGGAAAGTGTTCTTTGAGTTTCTATTAATCTACATTCTCAAGTAATATGTCCCATTAAATCCTGATAATGAGGGAATTGTTCCTACTGAAAATGTTATCTCTCTGGATGATGTACAAGCATGTAAATTATACAAATGACTGTTTTGGGCCCTTGTGGAAATATTGTATTAAACAAACAAAATCTCACAGTCTAGAGGGAATATGTCTATGGCTGAACAACAGAGAAATTTGTAATAGATTTCCAAGTTAATTATAGATAGGACCTCACTAAAAACCTCCAGATAGTGATCTAAACTGCTTTTAGCATCCTTTTATTACTCAGGATAATCTTACTTTTAATATTATAAAAATTGGTCATGACTGAATTAATGCACTAAATTGTTTTTTTCTCTTTCTGACATCAAATTTACCATTTCTTGTGGCTCTCAATGAATAACCCAATTAATTCAATATTTTGTCATATACATTCAGCCAAAAATCTAGATTTTGCTAATTTGACACATTCTATATATCATTTTTGAAAAGGAATTTTGATCCTGTTTCAGATATCTCTGTGGCCTTCATCATCTTAAGTACATGGGCAATATTCTTATTTTCACAGTCCTTACCCCTTGTCCAAAATTAGATCCTTTAGATTCCCAGGCATTGAAAACTACTTGGTTATAAGGATACAATTCAGTCACATTGGTTATAGCAGGTAGCTTCAGTTGCCTATTCAGCCATCATTCACACCATTTTCCTTGCTAACCACACCTAATTTTTATATATTTCTGGCAACAAAGTTGTCCAGTGAAAACAGGTATGTGAGGCAACACTTAAAAGAATGTGAGCCATGGAGATGTGGCAGTAATTTTGTGAGCATGAAGAGAACAAATCTGAGGGATGAAATCAACATGATGAGGCTTGTTGTGGATGGGAGAGTAAAAAGAAAAGGGGCTTCGGCTTTGATGGTATTTCAGAGCCATTTATGGAATCCTTCTACCTTCAGAGCTCTTAGCATCTAAGGTAATTAATGACTAATATTTAAACTGCTTTTCACGGGAACTTCTATGTTCTAATCAACTCTTATAGGTTTTGTAATTCATGATTTGTTATCCACTGGTCACAGGGCTTAAATTAGGTTCCTGGACCCAATTCCAACATGTATATGTGAAGGCTTCCCCACACTGACGAACAATTCAGTCCCCACAATTCAACACAATCATGACACTTTCTAGCTGGAGAGCATCAGATTCCACAGATTAAGGGCTCAGTCTCACAAGACTATTACCCTGTTCCACTCCCTTCTTCAGATGCCAGCCATAAGTCCAGGTTGTCACTTGTATTTCTGACACTGTCTGTTGATCAGAGATTCCCACATCTTCCTTGGGCTCAACTGATTTTCTAGAGAAGCTCAGAAAACTCAGAGAAAGTATATATACAGATACATGTACATATATATATATATATATATATATATATATATATATATTATGTATAACTTGGGAGCAGCCTGATGGAAGAGATGCATAGGGCCAGGAGTGGGGAAAGGATGAGGACCTTCCATGCTCTGTTATGGTGTGCTGCTCCTCCAGCAACCCCATGTATTCGCCAAACCAGAAGCTTTCTGAACCCCATTCTCTTGGGGTATTATGGAGGCTTCATTAATAGGCATGATTGATTACATCCTTGGCTATTGGCAGCTGAGTCAACCTCCATCCTGTCTCCCCTCCCATGAGGTCAAGGTTTCCAATTCTCTAATCACATGTTTTGCTCCAGTTCTCATTGGTAGGTGCTTTCCCAATAGTCAGTTTATTTACATAAGAAAAGATGTATTTATTACTCTTAGCATAGGAAATTCCCTGGATTTTGGAAGCTGTGAGCCAGGAACTGTGGACAAAGACCAAATATATATGAGAAATATATGTTGGTCATCTGAATTACCAAATATATGTTTCTTATAAATTACAATGTTGCAGGGCCAGAGTGTTAAGATTGTTCACATCTTCTTTGTGGTCCACACTTAAAAATCATTTTATAAGTTACTTAATAAATCCTCTAGTCATAAACCTTAACATTTGTATTTCACTTCCTGCCCAACAGAGAATGTCCTCCCCTGACAGCTTTTCACCACTAGTAATAAGAAGGGCTCTGGAGCAAGCTCTCCTTTTACTCTTTCTATTTCCTGACCCAAACTGATCTTCTTCATGCGGCCCTTTATGATATGCATACCTTCTCTTCTTAAACTGTAAGTAATAAATTCATCTTTCAGTGTTATTGACCTCTCTTGTTACTGAGTCACCTTTATAAATTAAAATTCTGTGGCCCAATTGAGACAGTGGTGCAATGGGCAGCGTGACTTGCTGTTTAATGAAGGTGCCCCTAGCTTGCTCTTGACTTATTAACTGGATTCACCAGAAAATGCTCCCTGGGAAGGCATGGCTGATGCTTGTGCTTTAGTTGTAATGGTTTTATCTGTGCCTGCCATTGGCTGCATTAGTGTTCCAATCTAAATTGTAAGAGGACCTCTAAGGTATATGCCTCTATGATATACCTGGTTTAATTTAGATTTATGGAAGGATTAGCCACCTTCTGGGATATATAACTGGTTCTACTGGGTACTGTTGGTTGTTTTAACCTGTGCCCGGGAAGGGGTGGTTAGGTTGATTGGCTAAACTGCAAGGCAAAAGGTCCTTGAAAGGAGTGAGGAGAGGCTTCTTCCAGAAGGACTGTGTTGGAGGCAAGTCTGATTCACTGACTCAATAACACTGAAATCAGTGGAAGAGTCAAATTAAGTTCTTTTCTCTGAGAAAGGGGCAAAAAAGTTTGATAGTCATAAATTTCAGGGAGAAAAATGTGTGGAGTAAATGGACAGGGAGTGTTCTGAGGATAGAAGTACTGCTTTAAATGGTGCTTTAAAAAGGTGCAACAAGCATGTGAATGAAGTAAAGATAGGAGCTATACATTTATCTGGAAGAACATTCCAGGTCGAGGGATTAGCAGATGCAAAGTTCTGAAGATGTTTAGTTTGGCTGGAGTCATGCAATGAGGGGGCAAGTCAGAGAAGAGCATGACTGATTGGTAGAAGTATTAAGTGATAAATACACATGGAACACAGCACAGTGACACGCAGGTGGTAAACAAGGAATAACTATTACTTCTCCATTCCATTTTATTGCAATTCAGAATACGTACAATCTTGGTATGTTTTTTAATCTACAACTTTGTTCCTTGGTTCACATTTTCTGTACAAGGCAGCTCATTACGGCCTAGAAACACAGTTGTCTTAGATTCAACTTTGTATAACTTTTTCCCCATGTCACTCATATGATAATCCTGACATTCATACTTAATAGCTGAGCTTTTAATCTCACCAATGACATTTATGGCACTCATGAAAAATGAAAAGTCCTGAAGTCTGCAGAATTTTCTATTGATTTCTCTGATTTATGGACCAGAGTGGTATATGTAATTTTGACATCCCAAAGCTATTATTATATTATGCCTAAAATTTTTGACCAAAAGAAATGTGAAATATGGAAAGTTATCAAAGACATGTTAATTGAAAAGGGCAGGTTGCAGAACCATATGTAGAGTATCCATTACTTTAAAACAAGTGATGTGTGTTTAGGCATTAATGAAGGGATGCTAAAATGGTTTTGTCTTGAATGTTAACTGAGTTCTCAGAAATAAGGAGAATGGATGTTAAATTGTAAATACAACCACATCTACATTGAAGTGCTTGACTATCAATGTAGGATATGCACTGGGAGTGAAAACAATTCCTCCCAGGATTAGCTTTTTGCCCATATCAAGGCTAGATTTTGTAATAGACTCTCAGAGAGCTGAGAGTTCTTGAGAGCAGTCAGAGTGTGACTATTTTGGGAGAGACTTGTAAGTGTATGGAGTGATTCCTGCATCTGTTTGAGGAGGAGTGATAAATAGGCTTTCCTAACCTTGAAGCCAGGTGGAGGGCTCTTTAGAAGAATCATTTAGATAGCCTAGCTTGTGTCCTCTGGGGTTTTATGGCTGTAAGGCCTGGCATGTGACTCCTGCCTGAAGTGGTCTGTAGCAACAAAGAAATATTCCTGCACTTGCTGAATTCAGTGGGAAATGGATGTGTACTTATGTAGACCCTAAAGGAAGCAAGAGGAGGGGCTTGTCCATGGACACAGAATACATAAAGGGACCACAGAACAATGGGGCATTTGAAGCTGGGAAACAAGCAGAGATGTCATTCACATCTAGGAAACTGCAGTCAGAAATTCCTAGATGGGGATCTCGGAGGATCCCCGGAATGTCTTAGTATAAAACAAGTTTGCAATTGACCAACTCTGAGAACCCTGTTACAGACGATAACCATATCAGCCAAGCAGAGTCTTTCCTGACCTTAACTTCTCCTTTCCCTGCTTCTTGTGGAGCCAGGAAAGTCCTGGTGGATAAGGAGGTAGAATTGAGGAACAAGATAAGCAAATAATGAAGAGGCCATTATGCCCTCAACTCCTTCCCCACAGCCTCTTTCTTAACCCATGGCGGGTTCCAAGCAGGGGCAAAGGAGAAGCTTTAGGGTACCAAAGAGGTACTGGGTTTTATATCACGTTAAAGGATGCTTTTAGAAAGGTAAAATTATGCTCTTATGCAAATGTAAAATGAACTTGTGCCTAAGATTATATTTAATTTATAAGTTAATGGGGGAAATAGACTATAACCAGGTGCAAGTTTTGTTATTGTTTTTATCAGTCGCTAAGTCATGTCTGACTTTCTGTGATCCCATGGACTGTAGCCAACCAGACTCATCTATCCATGGGATTTCCCAGGCAAGAATACTGGAGTACATTCTCATTTCCTTCTACAGGGGATCTTCCTGACCCAGGGATTGAACCTACATCCATGATAGCTCAGTTGGTAAAGAATCCGCCTGCAATGCAGGAGATCCCTATTGGATTCCTGGGTCAGGAAGATACGCTGGAGAAGGGATAGGCTACTCACTCCAGTATTCTTGGGCTTCCCTTGTGGCTCAGCTGGTAAAGAATCCACCTTCAATGTGGGAGACCTGGGTTCAATCCCTGGGTTAGGAAGATCCCTTGAGAAGGGAAAGGCTACTCACTCCAGTATTCTGACCTGGAGAATTCCATGGACTGTATAGTCCATGGCGTCGCAAAGAGTCGGACACGACTGAGAGATTTTCACTTTCACTTTTTCACTCCTACATTGGCAGGTGGATTCTTTATTGCTGAGCCATTAGGGAAGCCTGGGTGCAAGTTTTAAGAATATATGTAACAAATACTTCAGTGTAAAGCATCTGTCTTTGTTAGGTTAGTGACCTTACGATAAGCAGAGGGAAGACAGGGAGTGGTTCTTAGCAGAAACACTTAAAATAGAGTCTGGAGATCATGTTTCCTGGGGCTGAAGAATCATTTAACTGAAACGGGCTGAAGACTTCAGGAGGAACATGGGAGAATATTAACAGTGTAGGTGAGACAGATGACATCTGCTTTGCTCAGCATTTTAGCCCTAGCCCCAGGCTGGATGCCTGACATTTAATATAGGATTAATAAAAAATTTTTTTTGCATGAATGACTGTTTACATTATTATAAAGTGGAAAAGGCCAGGAAGCTTTGGATCAGCAAAATGAGCTGGATATTTTAGAAATGTGATGAGTAGTGGTAGAGGCATTGGAGTAAGAAAAATCAGGCACAGGGACTTCCCAGGTGGTCCAGTGGTTAAGACTCCAAGTTTCCAGAGCAGAGGGCTTGGATTTGTTCCCTAGCTGAGGAACTAAGATCCCACATGCTGGGGCGGATGAAAAGTAAAAAAAGAAGAAAACAAAACACCAAGATCAGGTATAAAATGCTGAGAGCTTAAAACAAGGGTGGGGGCTTTTGGAAAAGTAAAGGAAGAAGCAGGTGTGAACTCTAGGATAGGATTTGTGGGCAGGGCTTGTACATATGAGGGACTTCCTTATAGCTCAGATGGTAAGGAAACTGCCTGCAATGTAGGAGACCCAGGTTTGATCCCTGGGTCAGGAAGATCCCCTGGAGAAGGAAGTGGAAATCCACTCCAGTATTCTTGCATGGAGAATCCCATGGACAGAGGAGCCTGGCAGGCTGCCGTCCATGGGGTCACAAAGAGTTGGACATGACTGTATATGTATATACTAATATATGAAGAGGGCCAAGGGAATAGAGAGAAAAGTTAAAGGTTATTTCCATATATTTAGTTTATATTGAGGAATCTGTGCTTAGAGCAATGTTTTCATTAAATTTCCCAATGTTTACACATGGAAGACCTTTTTTTTCCTTTTTTTCTGTAGACATACAAATATGGTCATAGGACATCCCAAAGCAAAATTTGAAAGTTGGGAAAATACATTTTCCCTCCTTTTCACACACTATCATCATTTTATTCTTGACCTCTTCCCTCTCATTTGAATGGGACCTTCTGCCCTCTTCCTGAACTTCTCTCTGTAAACTGGAACAGCAACACTTGCTCCTTGGAAGAAAAGCTATGACCAACCTAGACAGCATATTAAAAAGCACAGACATTGCTTTACCAACAAAGGTCCGTCTAGTCAAAGCTATGGTTTTCCCAGTAGTCATGTATAGATGTGAGAGTTGGATGATAAAGAAAGCTGAGCACCGAAGAATTGATGCTTTTGAACTGTGGTGTTGGAGAAGACTCTTCAGAGCCCCTTGGACTGCAAGGAGATCCAACCAGTCCATCCTAAAGGAAATCAGTCCTGAATATTCATTGGAAGGACTGATGCTGAAGATGAAACTCCAATACTTTAGCCATCTGTTGCAAAGAACTGACTCATTGGAAAAGATACTGATGCTGAGAAAGAGTGAAGGCAGGAGGAGAAGGGGACGACACAGGATGAGGTGGCTGGATGGCATCATCGACTCAATGGACATGAGTTTGAGTAAACTCCAGGAGTTGGTGATGGACAGGGAATCCTGACGTGCTGCAGTCCATGGGGTCCCAAAGAGTCAGACACGACTGAGCGACTGAACTGAACTGAACTTAGTCTACATTCCTCCAAAAGGCAGAGCCCAAACACAAGCTTCTGTAATGGTTATTTATTTTAGGGAGTGACCCTAAAGATTAGGATTAGGGGAAGGGGGAGAGTGATAGAGTGAAGTAGGATAGAAAGCCCCTTTAAGGAGGGGCTATCACCTGGTGTCTGCTGTGGACAACAGGGTCTTGATCTTGCTGGGGACTTTTTGAGTTTATGTAGAATGCCTGTCAGAATTGTCTGTCTGTGAGACAGAAGAAAAAAGTATTTATCAATAGGCTCCTTTACCCCCTTGATCAAGGCTTGCCTCAGAGTGTATTAACTCTTTCTCACTGAGTTTTGCACATCAGAATAGGTGAGAGGGATCCTTCAGGTAGTAGGAGTTGTCAGTTTAAAAAAGTTCCAAGATAAAAATCAGAAATGATATGCCACAGTTGAGGCATCATGAAATCAGATTAACCTAACCTACTCATAGCTGAGGGCCCAGAGTGCCCTAGCAACAACTGCTGGAGTGAAAATGTGGGTGAGAAGGATGTGAGCTGGGCAAGAGATGTGTCTGATACAGTTCATGCCTTGAACTTGTGCCCTTAATTCAACAAGTTATCCTAATTAAATCATCATGCAGCATTCAAAGCTGGTGACAACGCTTAAAAAGATATCCGATACAAAATTAGGATAACCTTGTCCTTAGCCACCCCAGAACTTGCTTAATGAATCTATAAATAGAAAATCCAGGTAATGGGTAGAGGCAGTGCTTGAGTTTACCATTATAAGTGTCTTTTTTCCAAGGCTTATCTAACTACAGCTTCTTCTCAATGGCCAGGATGCCAGTATCAGAAATCAATGCTAATTGATATGTTACTGTTCCTCAAGGAAACTAACCAGTCCTTTGGTGATAGATTAATTACATCAGACCCTTTCCACTTTGAAGAAGGCCAAAATTCATTTCTGTGAGAATTAATGCATGCTCTGAATATGGTTTCACCTTCCATGTCTATATATCTGTCATCTTGGCCACCATATACGACCTTTAAAATGCCATATTATGAGATAAGTCTTTGGTAAGTAGCTCAAATTATAGATGACTTTGCCTAGGCTGAGAAATTGCTGCTGATTTATTTTGGCCAGTGAGTGAGTGTAATTCAGGGGGCTTCCACATGGTACTTGCTACCACAACGTTTCTTATTTCTATTTCAGGGAATCACTGTGAAAATTCTGCCAGTTGTTAAGTATACTAATACCAATGATGTACTCAGGAATTGGGGAAGTAACCACAGGGCGAGTCCATGGATTCTTAAGAACCACTGTGAGATGGATTTGGGCCAGGATTTGATTTATAATTTGGCCTCCATAAAGCACCTGATGTAACCAAAGTCCATGTTTATGTTTCTGGCTCCAGATATTAGTAAAAGTTCAGACCCTACAAAGGTCTGTGTATTTTCCCTTCGCAGGGAATAGATATTATGACAGATATCTGTGAGTCCCTTTGTGGGAGAAATGGGAGAATGTTTATTCTGTGCTTGACTTGGTTCCAGACTTTCCTCCAGAGAACATGACCTCTACTGCAATCAATGGACTCTGGCGTGAGAATTTACTCACATATGGGATGTAAGTGAGAAATCCTGACTTTTCATTGTGGCAGCTGACTTCAGCCTTCAACTTGTCAGTTTTTTACTTTATTTGATTAAACAAGTACACTTAGACTTCCTGCCTCTTTTTTCATTCTAAGAACACCATGGTCTGTCCCTTCTACCATGACCCCTCGGTTTATGAACTGACTGAGTTTGAGTTAATAGTTCCGCAAATTGCTTTCTACTTGTGGTCACCTCTGATGTTCATTCATTCAACTGACAGCACTGATGGAATGTGGACTGTGCCAGCCATGGTTCCAGATACTGGGGGTGCTGTCAGGAACCAAACGATAAAGTCCCGTCCTCACAGAGCTTACATTATAGTTGGACATTCACGTTGTCCGACAATCACTAAATATACTCAGAATTTGTTAGTGTGACTATAACTTGGTGGGAATAATAAACATTCTAAATGCTGTTTAAGTATCAAATAGAGTGCTGTGAACTCACAATTTATAAATAGTAAAGAACTGCTGTAAGTTGTGAATGTATAAGTTGTATTTAGTTATGTACTTCATATTTTTTCCTTTTCTACTTCTTGTAGACATTAGAACCATGTTTATGGTAACTGATATGCACAGATGTTGAAAATCCTAGACCACATCTATAGTGTTTATAATACATATGTAGTATTATGTTGTTAAAGGCAAAAAAAAAATGTGTTTTTAAATTTTAGTGCTGGGCTTGAGCTGTGGTAGAAGGATGTTGAATCTACAAACCACAGCTTCAGAGTCTTGCCTGGAAAATATGCTTGGTTGACCTAGAAATTTAGGTTGGCACATTTGCATGTATAATATGGAAGAGGAGATTAATGTATTATGCACACAGGAAATATCTACTCAGTAATATTAAAAATGAGTGAAATATGTATCATACCAGAGTAGTGATGCTTAACTTGGAGAAGGGACAGAATTAATTGAGAGTCTTACACACCTTAAAAGCCTGTAATATGAATTCCAACCATACTGAAACTGGAGGTTCTGATTTTCTGTAGGTTTGTGGTAGAGTCTGGACTTCTGTCTTTGTTAGTAGCCCCACGGGTGATTGGGTGCACAACAAGCATGTATAAACAGTGTGCAAAAGGTACAGAAAGTCTGATTTTAATTCTGTGCAAAGAACTCTCTTACAACTATTTTATCTGTCAAGAGTCAGCATAAGTAGGATATCAAAATAAAATGGAGAAAGTTAGTACTAATATTCAGACCTATGCTTATATACATACTATTATTGGCCAAAGTAAACTGTGCTAAACAACTTCTTTTTATTTTCATCATGAACCAGATGTTTCCACCTCATATGATATTGTTTATTTTAGTGTAAGTCTAAGACATCCCCATATTTCCTTCTAGACTACTTTTGCTATAAGCTCTATAGTAAAGGCCATACAACCAAATGAGTTTAGATTACTTATACTTCCCGTCTTTACCATCCACCTGTATTCTCATTAATTTTTTTATTCATGTATATGAATGGGTATGGTTGTGATGCGTATTCTTGGACATTATCTTTTTCTCTTGTTTTCTGTTTCTTTGTGGAGGTATCTCCACTGGAAAGCCACCATGGGTCTCTTACCTGATGAATGCCGTGTTGTTCTGTCCAAATCTCCCCCATTAGGACCAAGTCATTCATTTTTTTTTTTTTTTTCACCTGCAAGGATGTTGACTGCCCACAGGCCACAGCTGAGTCACACTGTAAGGATGGCCTCTATCTGAAGGCATGGCCTTGCCCGAGTTATGTCATCTCTCAGGCACACCCTCCATCCATTTGACTAGTCAATATAAGAGACAAAGGCCTGTCCCTCTTGCTTTAACACAGCTGTGCAAGGCCTCTCCTCCAGAGGTCTTGGAGGATCTGCAGGGGCCTTGGTTGCAATTACATTGCAGTTCAATTTCTCCCACTGCCCAGTCCTGCTTCCCTCAGCCCCCACTGTTGTTGAACCCCAGGGAATTCCCCAATAAACCTCATGTAGTTAAATCTATATCTCCAAGTCTCTTTCCAGGGGACCAGACCTAAGACAAGCAGCTTCTGTGATTGGTGAATATGCATGATGTAGGCCTGCATGCATTTCTCAGCCCTCTGAGGGTTTTCTTGTAGATCTCTTGTTTTCTGTGAATGCATGCTTAGGCCAGGTCATGGTCTTGTCACTGAAGGATCCTGGCCTTCCAGGAGACAACCGTGGTGTATTGCTACCTGAGACAGAGTGGAGTCACTTGCTCCATATCTAAAGTCATGTTCTTTGATCAGCCTTATATATAATAACCATCTTTTGATCTCCATCTAATCGTTTCATCTATCTTCTAATTCGGAACTCAGGCATGGTAAGACATCTACGTGATTTATTGAACCATCTAGAACTCCACTGAATATTACCTCATGGGGTTATCATGACAATTAAATGAAATGTGTTTCAATTGCTTAGCATAGCATCTGTGCATACGTGCTAGGTTGCTTCAGTTGTGTCTGACTCTGCGAGCCTCTGGACTGTAATCCACCAGGCTCCTCTGTCCATGGGATTCTCCAGGCAAGAATGTGGGAGTGGGTTGCCTTGCCCTCCTCAAGGGGATCTTCCTGACCCAGGGATCAAATGCACGTCTCTTATGTTTCCTGCATTGGTGGGTGGGTTCTTTACCACTTGTGACACCTGAGAAGACCCCAGCATAATATCTAGCATTAAGAAAGTACTTGAAAAATATTGCTTTAAATTGTTTAAAATAATATGACTCAACATTATATATATTTTTAAGTGTATTCAATTTATCCAGATTCATATCCCTCTGAGTAGTTTTTGGAAGTTTTGATACTGGTATGAAAAATGAAGATCAAGGGGAATTTATGTATTAAATTTTGGTTTTTGGTCAACAACCATCAAACCAACCTATATCTACCACCTCAAAGTCCAGTTACCTGTCTGTGATCTTCAAAGTTTGCACAAAGATGGTTTTATTCCACACCCCCCCCCCCTGCTCTGATTAGTAGCACGTATGTTTATAAATCTTTCTAGGCAACAGAAGAGGCATCCAAATGACAGTTCTTTGAGTCTTTGACTCTCATTCATTCATTCAACTAGCGTTCATTGGTCACTTACTCTGCACTAAGCTTTGAGTTAATAAAGCTCATGTGTGTTATTTTATTTAATCTCCCAGGAAGAGAACGCCTGTGCTATCATTTCCTAATAGCTTAATTGAAATTTCTTTTCTAGAGGACTTTATAAAGTATTGCACATCTTGACACAATTTAAAAACAATTATGTGCAAAGGTAGGGTAATGGGTTGCATTTATTTTCAGTGAGCATCCTTCTGCTTAGAATTAAATAACAGGAATGATGCCAAGAGTGAACTGTGAAGAGGGCTATTTTAAAGATTTATCCATGTGTAGAAATATGGATCATCACATGAACATGAGATGATTTGGGTTTTGGGATCATGCAGGTAGTGGTACTGGTGGTTTAGTCACTAAGTTGTATCCAGCTATTTGCAGGCCCATGGATAGTAGCCAGACGGGCTCCTCTGCCCATCGGATTTCCCAGGCAAGAACAGTGGAATGGGTTGCCATTTCCTTCTCCAGGGAACCTTCTCAATCCAGGAACCAAACCCGCGTCTCCTGCATTGTGGGTGACCTTCTGCACTGCAGGTGGATTCATTACCGACTGAGACACCAGGGAAGCCCCCATGCAGACCTTAGATGAAATCAAACACTAACTATATAAATTACATTGGCCTTTTCAGTCCTTGAAGATCATTGTATAAATTAAACAAAATAACACAAGAATTACTACAGTGAATTTCCTGGAAAGGAGTACTCCTTCAATAAAAGATAATGGTGTTACTAGTAATAGTACTAGTAATAATGGTCATACTAATGATGGTTGCAATTAAGTCAGCAAAATAAAATCCAGTTATGGCAGATGCCTTTCAACAGCTATCACCTTTCATTTCCTTAACAGAACCCTCATTTTGTACAAGTGCTAGACAGTTCTAGAACTCAGGGAAGTTAGCGTTTCCTACCCCACCAACTCATGAAGATAAGTCATAATTAGTCTGAAGAAGACATTAAGATCTCATTTTCCTTGAGCTGTTTTGCGTATGACTGTCTCAAGTTCTCTAGGACAGAAGGAAATTTTCTGAGGAGCTTTTGGGAAATGTTTTTCATTCCTGATAAAAAGGAGAAAGGTGCACAGGAATATATCTTGTCATTATGGCCTCAGCCCCTTCCACCTCCCTTCCTTCTTTACTCCTGGCTGGGAGATGCTCAGAAAGCTATGGTGATTCTGAGGTGACAGGCAGAAGGAAGAGCATCTACCTTTTAGAGGATGCCAGAGCAGAAAAACTGCAAAAGCAAAACCTCTTGAAGGTGCCTAAGCTATTGGTTGTTGAATATTCTACCACTTGAAATCACGGTTGGCATTCACAAAAAAGTCATCAGTAGGCACCTGTTGGCATGCTTGTTCATCTGTTGGCAATAATGATTATGATAAGGAGAGAAATTAGTTCTAGATAGTCATCACAGGACATTGCAGTGATCATTGATATTGCAATGGCCGTCTTCCTTATTAAGGTAATGTCTGAAGAACGATTGAAGCACTTTCTGCCAGTTCTGTCTTTGGTGGGGGAAGTAACACAGCTGTATTCTGGAGTTTTCCCAATGTACTCTGTACTTCTGGAGGATCACACGTGGTCTCTAAAGTAATTTTGCATCTGTAGGTCATGTCTGCCTGGAGTGGAAGAGGACTCCATGCAGGGCATGGAGTTTACACTGGAGTAGGAATAAGAGGTGCTGAAGTCCAAGCATTATCTCCTTTCCCTGCTTTCTCCTCTCCTGGTTAATCTCTGCTGAGACTGGCTTGGGGACAGATGAGTGCTCTTTGATGGCTGGGACTGTCTTACAAAAGGGGGCTAGAACACAAATGTTGGTTTCCCACTAATTTTTCAGTACTACTCATTATGGGGCAGGGCCAGGCACTGCTTATACAATGTCACCAACCCACCTATTAAATGGGGGCCTTCTTTTCCTTCATCTTCTTTCCTCCAGCTTAAATTTCTAGGGCTGCAGAGAACAGTGATCTAAGATCCACAGAGAAACTATGAAATAACAGTATTGGAGAGTTTATAGGAATTCTGTGCTTATTGAGACCACAAGTCATAGAATGACTATCAATTAATTGGGGATGTTGTTGGGAGAGTGAATGCGGTTTACCGCAATACATTATGGCTCAGATGGGGACATCACTTAGCTAGTGACAGCTCTGTCAAACAAAATCACATCAATGATTCATAAAAATCAACAAATGAATTGGAAATACTTGGAAGACTTGATGGATAATGCATTTCACATAGAAAACAGTTCACTTTCAGCATAAAAGGAAATGTATATTAACTTTTTGAGTCACATTTATTTGTATGTTTACTATATTACTGTCATGGTTGGTGTTTATTTGAAACATCACTTTTGCTTGCAGTTAAGTGCTTCTAACTGAGGGATTTTGGTGGAGAGAAGGAAGAGCTGTTTCATCCGAGGATCAATATAAAGAGTTGACTCTTCAGTGGAAGTTTTAGTCTGGCAGCAGAGAGATAAAAGACATTCTACCAACACTGGTAAACTTCAGCATCTTTTGAAAATCTCTTTGGGGCCACTCTCCTTGTTGTGCCTATGTCAGGGTTATTTGAAGTTGTCTCTTGCTCAGTCCAACGTGAATGAGAAGACACAGAACCACATTTTTTTTTTATTAAATGTGAAGCCCAGACTTTGGTACATTTCAACTGTGAAAAAAAGATACAGGGAAATAGTCAATGTTTCACTCACCCTTTAGTGAAAGACTTTCCATCACAAGTATTTCCTCCTTTGTAAGTAAGCTATACCTAGAATACTGAGACTAACAAGCTCAGTTTTCACTTGTTGGGAAAACATTACAGGCAGGTACATGGATCTTTAACATCACTTCATATTTTTTCAAAAAATAACCTCTCTGATGTTAATTATACTTTTATATGGGCTAATTATCATATTGAAGAGAAATATGGAAATGATGAAATAAAAATAAGTAAATTTCTCTAAGGCCATTCCTTTAAATAGGTACTGTGAAGTGCTGGTTTTCATTTTTTATTCCATTGAGTCCTAGTTACCTTCATGGCTTCTTAAAGGGCACTGTGTAAAGGGAAATTCCACCAGGTGAGTCGGCAAGACTTCTGTGACTATATCAGGCATTGAATCTTTACTTCTTTTCTTTTTAATATTGGGGTTCCACAGGAGGTTAAACAATATTTTTCTTAATAACCAAATACAGGGGACTTCCCTGGTGGTCTGTGGCTAGGACTCTGAACTCCCAATGTGGGACCCTGCGTTCCATCCCTGGTCAGTGAACTAGATCCTACATGCCTCAAGTAAGAGTTCACATGCCACAGCTAAAGATCCTGCATGGTGCAACTAAGGCCTGGAACACCAGATAACTCAGTAAATAAAAATTAGGAAACGATCAAATGCATATTCACACTCAGTAAAATACATCTATTTTAAGTGTACAGTCTGTGGGTTTTGACAAATGTGTTTATCCATGGACATTAGTGTTGTGAACAGTGTTTAGCTATTATAAGTAAAGTTGTAATGAACATTAGTGTAAAAGTTTTAAATTTGGGGGCTTTTTTCATTTTTCTTGGGTAAATACTTAGGAATATAATGGCTGGGTAGCATAATTATGGATTTAATCCTATAAAGATTTGCTGAACTGTTTTCCAGAATGGTTGTACTATTTTGTACCAGTTCCTACCAGTTCCTACCAGTTCTAGTTGTCACAAATCCTCACCAAGACTTGATATAATGTTAATTTTAGTCATTCTAGTGGATATGTAGAGCTATTTTATTGTGGTTTTAATTTGTTTTTCCCTGATGACCAATGATACTGAGCATCTTTTGATGGATTTAATGGTCATCTGTATGTCAAGTCTTATGAAGCACGTTTTTAAATCTTTCATCCACTTTTTAACTGAGTTGTTTTTCTTTGTATAGAGTAGTGTGGGTTCTCTCTATATTTTGGATTTAAGTCTCCTGTTACATATATATATATAAAATAGATATATTCTCCCATCTATGGTTGACTGTTCATTTTCTGAAAGGTGACTTTTAAAGAGCAGAGTTGTTTAATGTTGAAAACACCTAGTTTATCATTTTTTTCCTGGTTAATGTATTTTATTTTCTGAGAAATATTTGCCTGCCCCAAGGTGGTGAAATTTTAGTTTTAATTTTAAGTCAATGATCTCTTTCAAGTTAATTTTAGGATGTTATGGTGGGTAAAGGTCTAGTTGATTTTTCCAAACAGATATCCAATTCTCCAGGACCATCCTTAACCATGTATGTGTGGGTCTATTTTTTGGATTCTCTATTTTTTTCCCTTTCATCTACATATTTATTCTTTTACCAGTCCCACATTCACTTGATTGCTGTAGCTTTATAGTAAGGATTTAAATTGAGTATAGTCCTCCATGTTTGTTATTTTTCAAAATTCATTTGACTGGTCTAGATTCTTTTTATCTCTATGTAGATTTTAGAATCAGCATGTCAATTTCTATGAAAAGCCTGCTGGAATTCTTACTGGAATTGTACCCCACCCATAAATAATTCTTTTACTTCCCACATATTTCTCATTCTGATTACTACTGCTTGCTTTCTATACATTCCAGTTCCTATATGGTATCATTTTCCTTCTGCTGGGAGATTTTCTTTTACTATTTTTCTTAGCATAGATCAACTGGTAATAAGTCCTATTGGCTTCAATCTGTCTGTCAAAATCTTTATTTTACTTTAATTTTGAAGGATATGTTTTATACATGTGTATCTTACAGTTTATGTTTATTTTTCAGATATAATGTCAACTATTTTATTGATGCTGCCCTGTTTGTAATGTTACTTTTTCTAAAGCTGCTTCTGAGATTTCCCCCCGTTTTGTTCATTGAGAGCCTTGCAACTATGGGTTTATAGTTTTTACTAAATATTGAAAATTTTCAGCTTTATCACCTCAAATATTTTTCTTCATCTCCTTTCTTTTCTGAGACTCCAATTTCATGGCTGTTACACTGTTGATGTTTTCCCTCAGGTTACTGAGGATTTAATAATTTTTTTTAACCTTAAATAAAAATGCTTTAACTTGAATAGTTTCTATTTCTATGTATCCAGATTAGTATTTTTATGTAGTCTCTAATTTGATGTTAAGCCAAGTGAATACATTTTTTCAAATATTTTATTTTTCATCTCTAGGAATTCCATTTGGTTCCTTGTTATGTCTTCTATTTCTCTCCTAGTGTGACAAGCAGTAACGTTACTTACTAATCAGTTTTATCCTTTCAAGTTTAATTTTTAAACTTTGTTATGGCAGGTTTGGGAGAAGGCAATGGCAACCCACTCCAGTACTCTTGCCTGGAAAATCCCAG
This sequence comes from Bos indicus, assembly GCF_029378745.1. Lineage (NCBI taxonomy): Eukaryota > Metazoa > Chordata > Mammalia > Artiodactyla > Bovidae > Bos > Bos indicus. The sequence goes on along the minus strand of NC_091774.1, from coordinate 61,045,406 downwards.
GGACGGGGGAGCCTGGTGGGCTGCCGTCTCTGGGGTCGCACAGAGTCGGACACGACAAGCGACTTAGCAGCAGCAGCATGGCAGGTTTGGGCTTCCTGTGTGGCTCAGCAGTAAAGAAGCTGCCTGCATTGCAGAAGATGCAGGACATGGGTTTGACCCCTGGGTCAGGTAGATCCTTTGGAGGAGGGCATGCAACCCACCTCAGCATTCGTGCCTGGAGAATCCCATGGACAGAGGAGCCTGGCAGGCTACAGTCCATAGGTCACACAGAGTTGGACACACTGAAGTGACTGAGCATGAGCGCGATGGCAGGTTTGGGCTTCCTGGAGGTGCTAGTAGTGAAGAACCTGTCTGTCAATGCAGGAGACGTAAGAGACACAGCTTCAGTCCCTGGGTTGGGAAGATCCCCTGGGGGAGAGCATGGCAACCCAGTCCAGTATTCTTGCCTGGAGCATCCCATAGACAGAGGAGCCTGGCAGGCTATGGTCCATAGGGTCACACAGAGTTGGACACAACTGAAGCAACTTAGCATGCATGCATGTATGGCAGGTTTATAGAAAGGCTAGTTTATTCCAAGGATAGTTTAGTCCTAACACTTAAGTGTGAGTTTTCTGGGGTCTTCACTGTGTGCTCTGTGTGTTCAGTGAGGAATTCCCACTCTGACTGCTGGAAACTCAAATGTCCTGTACCCCTATGTGAGCTTTGGCAATGAGTGAGCTGCAGTTTCCTGGTACTTTTTCCTTCTCTGGTAATTGTTCTGTGCCCAGCATTATGGAGGAGCAGTGTAAGCCTTTGCAGGTTAGCAGTAAGCCAAGTTTTCGAGGGGCCTTGTCTGCAGTGTCTGGCAGTCATTCTTCGTGAAGCAGCCTCTTTACTGGTACTCTGCTTCATACATTTCAGCCACCTTTACCGCACAACTTGGATTTCTGTCTCCTCATCTCAGTGAGAATGCAGGATTCTTTAAAAATTTCTCTTCCCTGAGAAATGGAACAGAAAGTGCCTATAGGCAGAAAGCCTAGATGATTCTACGATTCATCTTATTTTCCTTTATTTTGTGACTGCAAAATTCTGTCCTTGTTTTGCTATATTGGAATATGTATATTTTGTCTAATTTTCTGGCTGCTTATGGCAAGAGGACAAGTCCTATACCAGTCAATCATTGTGACATGAAACAATATCTCTAATTTTTAAGGGCATTTCTCCAACTTAAATTATCTGAAAACCAACCCTATATATCTGTTTCTAAGCCATATACACATAAATACTAGGTTGAATTATGTAAATAAGCAGAATTATATAAATAAAACATTATTTTTTTAAAGAGGTAGTTTGAACTATAAACAAGTCATTGCCATATGTCCAGATATTCTAGAAAAGAAAGTTTTGAATATGTCCCACTTTTGGATCACCATGTCACAATCCTGGTTCTATCACATCATATGCCTATAATCTGCGAAGGACTTATGTAATAAAGAAGACATTATGAAACAAAAAGATTTGGAGGTAAAGAACCACCTAGAAATAAACTCAAAAGCCATGTGTGTGTGTCATGGGGATTGAGTGCTAAGGGAAGGTGTTGCAAATCTGGTAGCATCTGGAGTTACTATGCAGAATTAGTTAAGTATTCTGGGAACTGAACATTAGTGGGGCTATCTTGAGAATAAAATCCATTAATGAATTTGCTTCTGGACTCTTTGTTCTATAATTTTAAGTGATTCAGTCAGTTGGAAACTCATTTGGTGATGTAGTTGACCTTTAGTAAACCTCAGTGTACTCACTAATGTATCAAAAGAATTACTGGTAATGCATCCTGATGATAGATTAACACCATAATATGCCACTGGAGTAGAGCTTTCATACTATATTCCTCCAAAGGACTGTCCAGGGAATGATAGATCCCAAAGATGATTCCACTTAATTAGCCTGGAAAGTGCAATGATACCATGAACTGTTTTACTTCTTTAGATATAGGATCATTCGGAGATAGGTCTAGCATGGAGAGGGCGTCCCTTGTGGGTCAGCTGGTAAAGAATCCACCTGTGATGCAGGAGACCTGGGTTCGATCCCTGGGTTGGGAAGATCCCCTGGAGAAGGGGAAGGCTACTCACTCCACTAGTCCAGCCTGGAGAATTCCATGGACTGTAGAGTCCTTGAGGTTGCAAAGAGTCGGACGCGACTGAGTGACTTTCACTTTCACTAGCACAGAGAAGTTGATCCCTGTGTCTCCTAGAGAGAGACTGTTCTGTTCTCTAGAATTTTCCTACAGAAAAGTTTCCATTTTGGAGTTTCTTAGCTTTGTATGTTCTCAGTAATCAATTTGAATATGTTCTATGCCTAGAATTAGATTGCAAGCATATATCAGAGATCCTGTTAAGCAGCTGTTTTTAATGGAGCCTGGCCAGGCAAACACATATATCAGATACGGTGCAGAGTGTTACTTTCATTCTCTTAGTGTGGAGTGGAGAGGTAGGACTGAGAAAATAATTTGAGAGTCAAGACTGGGGGTAATGAGCAGATTTTATGGTAGCAGTTACCTGAAAGATTGTTTTGAGAAAGATTCTGAGGCAATAGTCAGGTGCTGCAGGAAGGTATGCCATGATCAATTAATGGTGACTGCTCTCGAAGTCTGGGTAGAAGAGAAGTGGAAGCTCTATTTTATCCCTTGCAAGTGGAACCTAAGATTGCTATAAATTATATTTTAAGAAAAGAGAAGCAGGGGCCCCACAAGTACAGAGTGAGATTGCAGTGCTATACTGCGATGTGCTTGAAAGTTAAGCTCTAAAATTTCAGTATGGGCTGGGTAAGGAAGGTGATATATATGCAATAGTGAGTGAAGATTAGAGAGAGTATGAATGGCTTTATTGAATGGAAAATATCAGAGTGAATTTTAGATTTCCTTGGAGATGATTTTCATGCATAGAAAAGGCTATTTTTGGTTATTTTAAAGTAATATTCTATTTATTTAACTTATAAATTCAGAAATTTTGTTTTCCTTTAGTCTTGGTTCATCTTATTTTTCTATTTTTAAGTAGAGCAAATTTTGATGATTATTTTCACTAGTTTGGTTTAATTTACAAGCTTGGTCTATTAAGTTGCTTCAAATCTTTTAAACTTATTTAACCTATTTCCTTTTTAAACAGTTCAAGGGTACAACTAATAGTCAAAATTGTCCCAAATACTTAAACATTTCCAGAAAATCTAATACATTCCCTATGGTGAATCAAAAAGTATTTACCAAGATTAAATATCATTATATTTTTCAAACAGAAAAAGTTTAAGAATAGTTGCTCAGTGAACACAAGGCTAATCTGTTAGATCCTTTGAAGTGTCAAATTATTTTAAATATTAGAGTTAATTTAAATATATAATGTAGACTCCTAAGTTCAAATTAAGTCCTTAGCTTATCATGTTGTAACCTCTTTATTTTAAAAACAGATAAAGATTATTTGCTTTGATATAGAATTTTTAAAAATCCCCATATAAAAACCCAATAGAAGATAGATATTAAATCTTTCATGGGATATCAAGGTATAAAGTATAAAAGATAGTTATCCCAGGATTCCAAAGGTCCATGGAAAACACTAGATTTCCATGAAATATATTTTTCAAAAATTACTTCTGTTGCAAACTTGGGCTATAATTATTCAAAACAAAGAAGATTCCTAGCTTCTGGGAATCCCACTTTTTTTTTCCAAAGTGAGGTAAGAATCATTATAACACAGAAGTAACCATTTAAAGTGTGCAAATCAGTGGCATTTAACATGTTCACAGTGTTGCACAATCATCACCTTGACTCATTATCAAAATTTCCTCGTCACCCAAAAAGGCAACCTTATACCCATTGATCAGTCATTCCCTGGCCCTTTCCCAGGTGGCATTAATAGTAAAGAACACACCTGTGAATGCAGGAGACATGAGATGAGGGTTTGATTCCCAGGTCAGAAAGATCCCCTGGAGAAGGACGTGACAAACCACTCCAGTATTCTTGCCTGGAGGATCCCATGGCCAGAGGAGCATACAGGCTACAGTCCATAGGATTGCAAAGAGTTGGACATGATTGAAGCAATTTACCATGCTTGCATGTATCAGCCCTTGGCATCTACTATTCTGCCTTCTGTCTCTATGGATTGACCTATTCTGAATATTTCTTATAAATTAAACCATATGATATTTTGCCTTTTATGTCTGGCTTCCTTAAACTAGCATAATATCTTCAAGGTTCATTCACATTGTAGTAGGTATCAATACTTCATTCCTTTTTATGGCTGACTAATATTCCATTGTAGAGATGCACCATGTTTTTATCCTGTCCAAGAACTGATGGACATTTGAGTTATTTTTACTTTTTGGCTACTGTGTATAATAGTGCTTCTTATGTACAAGTTTTTATTTAAATACCTGTTTTCAACTCCTCATTTTGAGGAGCTAAGAAACTTACTCACATTTAACAGCTAATACTGGAATTGGGATATGAATTTGGACTTCATGGTCTAAAATGTATGCTTTTTCCAGGAGACAGCAATATTTTCCGGGGGAAAAAAGAGCCAAGGAGATAGTCCATTTTTTTTTTTTTTTTTTGCAAAAGGATTTGAAACTACCATTTTCCTTTCATAGAAGAATCTAATGGAATTGGATTATTCCTCATATTCTAAAGTAGTCTATAATTAGAAAGGGATAGAAAAGATTTAGAGAAGAAAGGGATATGATCGATTATAAATTATCCCTATATTTACATATGGACACTGTTTCTCCTACTTTCTTTCAACTCCTGTCACGGGCTTCTGCTTTATAAATATTATTGACTAATATATCAGTTAGCTATTATCTGGAGGAAAAAGTTTCTGAGAGCACGCAGCATCATGCTTTCATGCTTTGTCAGTGTCCTTTTGTAAATGATTCCCTCTAGTGGCTTGAAATTTTTGTCACTATGTTGACAAGATTTCTGTCTCGAAAAATGTAAGCAAGAGAGACCCAGTAGATTTGTTACTGATAGTAATCAAAATCACAACAGCAAAGCAATAATTCTGAAGGTTTCTGACTGTTATCACATACAGGAAACCAGGGTGATCTTTTAAAATATTTATCGCATCAAGCTACGTCCTGACTTTACATTCCAATTAGAATAAACCCCAAACTCTTTTCTGTGCCTTATAAAACCACAAGGACTTGAAGCCTACCTGTTGCTCCGTACTCTTGCTGGAATGTCAACCATCAGGGTTCAGGAACTTCCTGAGTCTGCGCCATTGTTTTGTCTCCAGCACCGGAATAATGCCTGGCAAACGGCTGGTGCCATCAGAAGCATGTGAATGGCTGAATGGATGTCTTCTCCTTCTACTCTCTTGGTCTGATCTCCTCTCTTTTTTCAATACCTTGAGCACATCAAACTCCTTATTGAATCATGGCCTTGGCATTTGCAACCCCCAGTTAGCTGGAATTTTCTCCTCCAGATCATCGCATGTGGAGGAAGATTTTTCACACCCCTCAGGTCCCAGGTACCATGAAGAGATCATGTGAAGTAGATCCCTGCCCCTTTCATTATATCCTGTCACATCCTTCTGTATGATTCCTTCACAGTCACAGTTTGCAAAAGCTTATTGATATATTTGCTTGTTTCACGTTTGATTTCCCTCAAGATGGCAAAATGTCAAGATCCAAGTCTTGCCTACTCCGTGTAGTATATTAAGTACATAAGGCAGTGTGGCCTATGTGGTGGTCCCTCTTTTGTTATAAATGCATTGAGTAAGTGAACCAATGGCGTAACGCTGGGGAATTTTCAAAGTAAGTTCAAGTTGATTGACTGTAATAATCTTCAACAATCTCAGTGACCCTGATTTTATCAGAAGTCCACTCGGATTACTACCTTTAGGAGGAAGAATAGAGCAGAGTTACTTAGCCCTGTGGCTTTCCTTTGGAACAACATTGGGATGGATCACTTAGCTGACTTGTCATAGGTTGGCCAAGTAGGTGAAGTTTTGAATGATTTCACACATTCCTTGGCAATGTATGACTTCCATGCCGTACTGTGAGAAAGGCCTAAGCCTTATGGCCTTTGGTACACTAATTTTCAGGGGTTAACTCAACTGATGGACCCCAGGAAAGGACTAGATATTCTTACAGCTTTATCAGAAAGCAGTTTAAATGCAAAAAGCCCAAACTTTGGAGTTGGAACTTGATTTGAATTTTAGCTCAGATACTGAATAGCAGTATAACCGAAAATGAAAGAAAGTGAAGTTGCTTAGTCGCGTCCGACTCTTTGTGACCCCATGGACTGTAGCCTATGAGGCTTCTCTGTCGATGGGATTCTCCAGGCAAGAATACTGGAGTGGGTTACCATGTCCTTCTCCAGGGATCCTCCTGAACCAGGGATTGAACCCAGGTATCCCTCATTGGGGGCAGATAGCTTTAACCTCTGAGCCACCAGGCAAGTATAACCCAAGGCAGGTGATTTAACCTCTCTGAACCTCAGTGTGTCTTTACCTAAAATGCATGAAGAATAATGAATGCCACACAGAGTTGTAGAATAATTAAGCTGAGACTAAGGTAAAGATCGGAGAAGGCAATGGCACCCCACTCCAGTACTCTTGCCTGGAAAATCCCATGGACGGAGGAGCCTGGTAGGCTCCAGTCCATGGGGTCGTAAAGAGTGGGGCACAACTGAGCAACTTCACTTTCACTTTCATGCATTGGAGAAGGAAATGGCAACCCACTCCAGTATTTTTGCCTGGAGAATCCCAGGGACAGAGGAGCCTGGTGGGCTGCCGTCTGTGGGGTCGCACAGAGTTGGACACGATTGAAGTGACTTAGCAGCAGCAGCAGCAAGGTAAAGATCCCCTGGTATTTGCTGGGGTGCTTAACTGTTTATGTAAAGGAAAGGCACATTCCTAAGGGAACAGGATGTGAAAAGGCTCTGAGAAAGGAGATAGACTATGTCCCATCTGAAACACTGAAAGATATATGATCTGAGCCAGTGAGCAAAAAGGAGGCCAATGGGAGATGATGCTGGAGAGGCAGGAGAAGTGAAACATGCAGGGACTTAGAGCAAAGGGAAATCAGAAAACAGTTTCAAGCAGGGAGTAACACAATTCACGTTTCACTTTGTCTTTGTTTTAATGTTTTGGCCATGCCATGGGGATCTTAGCTCCCCAACCAGGGACCAAACCTGTGCCCCCTGAAGTGGAAGCTTGGACTCTTGACCATCAGACTGTCAGGGAAGCCCCTCTCTTTGTTTTTCATGTGTAACACACTAAATGTTTCATGATTCATGAACTACTGGGTTAAGTTTTGAATTCAGATCTGCTGACTTCAGAGTTTCACCTTTTCCCCATAAACCACCCTAGCATCCTCAACAGGTCCACATTTATCCTTTAATAAGGGCTTTAAATGTCGAATCCACTAGCTATGTGACCTCTGGTAAATTATCCTTGCTATATGCCATTGCTCACATCTCTAAGACTGTCACTATGTGTGCTCAGTCGTGTCCAGCTCATTGTAGCCCCGTGGACTGCAATGTGCCAGGCTTCTCTGTCCATGAACTTTTCCAGGCAAGAATGGAAATTTTAGTATGAAATTTTGGAAATTTTAGTATGAGTCTTTCTTTGGGTTACTGTGAGGTCAAAATAAGCTAGAGGGGCTTAGAGCTCTTAGAAAGAAAATAATAACATAAATTTAAGGAAGCTTGTGTTGTTTTTAATGTTATGGTTGAAAGGTGATGGATTTACACCGTGAATTCCCCTGTATAATTTACTTTGTAACGGCAAAATGAAATGGCCCTGAAGAAGTCTAGACATAGCTGGCCTCCCTGGTATTAGTAAAGCTGAAGAATACAGGGGGGTTGCCATTTCCTACTCTAGAGGATATTCTCAGCCCAAGGTTCAAACCTGCATTTCCTGTGGTGGCAGGAGGATTCTTTATAACTAAGCCACCTGAGAAGCCCACATTATGAAACTTAAATGAATTGTAAATGTTTGGCACAAGGTACATACTAAATATCTATCTGCTACAACAATCATAATCATTATTTAGCCTTAGAGATAGGGTCAGGGTAAATATAAGATACTTTAGGAGGCTAATGAGGAACTTGTTTTGTGAGAGGTGCTTCTTTCTTTATCTCTCAGATGAATTCTACCAAACAAGCTGTTTGTACAAGGCAGAAAGTCAAGAGACACGTGTCCTAACCTCACCTCTGCTGAAAATTACTTTCATCTCATTGGACCAGTTATTTATCTCTGATTCTCAGTTTCTCTGTCTGTAATGGGAATTGGAAATTTTAGTATGAGTCTCTCTTTGGGTTACTGTGAGGTCAAAATAAGCTAAAGAGGCTTAGAGCTCTTAGAAAGAAAATAACAACATAAATTTAAGGAAGCTGGTGTTGTTTTTAATATTGTGGTTGAAAGGTGATGGATTTACACCAGGAATTCCCCTGTATAATTTGCTTTGTAACGACAAAATGAAATGGCCCTGAAGAAGTCTAGACATAGCTGGCCTCCCTGGTATTAGTAAAGCTGAAGAAATATCAATTAAGATAAATGTCCCAAGGCAAAAATATCATTAGCTTTTCGACTCAAGAAGAATCTAAATATCTTCCTCAGAACTCAGATAGTCGTTCATAAATTTCCTCCAGTGTGTTTCTGTGACTCAGAGGCAAGAATGCACTGTATCCATTTTATAAGATGAGCAGCTGACTTGCCTAGGGTCACACAGTAAATCAGCAGCAATTAGAATCTATTATTTCCTGATTTGGAGTTCAGAATCAGAACTTACTAGGCTTAATTGATCTCAGCTTGATTTTGGAATTCAGTTGTCCTTTCTGTTAAACTGTGTCACAAACCATCATGGCATAATAATTCTGAGATTTCTTCCCACTTAACCTGTCGGTCACAGCCATCTATGTGTTGTGCTGTGCTTAGTCACTCAGTTGTGTCTGACTCTTTGAGACCTCACAGACTGTAGCCCACCAGGCTCCTCTGTCCATGGAGATTCTCCAGGCAAGAATACTGGAGTGGGTTGCCATGCCTTCCGCAGGGGATCTTCCCAAACCAGGGATCTAACCCTCATCTTTTATGTCTCCTGCATTGGCAGGCAGGTTCTTTACCACTAGTGCCCCCCGGGAAGCCCACATGTAATATATATGAACGTGAAAGTCACTCAGTCGTGTCCGACTCTGCAACCCCATGGACTATACAATTCGTGTATTTCTCCAGGCCAGAATACTGGAGCAGGTAGTCTTTCCCTTCTCCAGGGGATCTTCCCAACCCAGGCATCAAACTCAGGTCTCCCACATTGCAGGTGGATTCTTCACCAGCTGAACCACGAGGGAAGCCCAGGGATACTGCATTGAGTAGCCTATCCCTTCTCCAGGGGATCTTCCAAACCCAGGAATTGAACCGGGATCTCCTGCATTGCAGGCGGATTCTTTACCAGCTGAGCTACCAGGGAAGCCCCTGTTTATGTGATGAGCTTGCTATTTGCCAGTTATGCTGCTGTTTTTTCAGGATCTGCAAATAATTGCCCCCAAGCAGGGCCAAAGCAAGTTGTCAAAGAGGCCAAGCTTGTTTTGTTAGTCATCTGCTTGGACCAGTTATTTATCTCTGATTCTCAGTTTCTCCATCTGTAATAGGAATTGGAAATTTCCCATTCCCATTCCCAAAGCCCCAGTTGTTTCTGGTCTCCTTTTATCAAGGTCTACTGTGGTTATTCTCCTCCCACCTTTTTACATCAAAGTTTACCTTTCCAATGTTCTGTTTCCAGTGCCTGTGAGAAATGAATTCTTAATATGTTAAGGGAGGTAATAAGTACTTAATTGAACTATCATAAGAATTTTATGAATCCTAGATTTTTATACCTAAGGATGATTTCATTTTTATTTTTGTATCTTCTATAGATTCATTTTCTAAAAAAATGTAGCTATCAAGCCAACTGCATATATTAAGTAATAATTAATCTGTTTTCTCATATTTAATTAACAAGAGACTTAAACAGCTGCTATACAGAGCTCCTGATCAGCATGAGATATAAGCAGTATGACCATCCCGAGATGATTCTATCCAGTGAAAAACAAGGAAATTTCCAGCCTTGCCATATGCAAATAGAGAACTTCAATTAGGCTTTAAAAATAGCAAAAATTTTGCTCTTGAAAATCTATGTTCCTTTGTTTAAAAATACTTCATTTTTGGAGACCTAGGCTAGGAACCACTGACTTAACCGAAGGCATAGCTCTTGGGTTAAATGTTAGGGTAAACATTTTTAGGAGTTCTCAAGGTCTATAAAGACTTTTTTTAGGGTCAGCATCTCAGCTGAATGTTCAAGAAACATTTTTACCATAATGCACAAATATTTGCATTAACTGATAAATGCCAGGAATTAATAGGTCAAGAGAAATAAATTTCTGCCTTTTGCCTTAATGAAATCACAGTGTAGGGAGAGCAGACTTTAAGCATTCTTTATTTATGAGTAGTTTCTGATTTCTAACTTCTACCTCTGAGGAAATGTGAAACAAAATCTATGACCAAATAAAATAATGAGGAAAATGAGGAACGCAGCTACTTTGCCTATAGAAAAGTTTAGTCGTTTTTTGTCAAGAAAGAACCATGGGCCCTTCCTCCTAAAACGTTTCCATTGGGCTTTATAAGACATTTAATTTCATCCTTGGCTAGGATTTCATTTAGCATTGCTACAAGAAACATTCATAAGATTTTTTTTCTATTTTGTCAATTAATTTGTGGAGAGAAAACCTTTTCTACCTGAAGCTTGATATATAAGAAATGAAACTATCATATCCCCACACTGATTGAGGCTTTCAGATTTATTATCCAGATATATCACATCACATCACATTACATCATATCATAGTGTGACTCAAAAATAGTTTTTCCAGTAAGTAAACACTAAACTCTTCAGCCTGACCTAGGAGATGCTATTGTTGTGATATAGGAGACAGAGTCAATTTAAACCTAACCTCATGTTCTTTAATTCTTAGTTTACTTTCAAGGATCTATTTAAGTACTGCTTCTTCCAAGAAGGACTTCCCAGGTGGCACAGTGGTAAAGAACCCACCTGCTAATGCAGGAGATGTAAGAGATATAGATTCGATCCCTGGGCTGCAGTGGGAAGATCCCATGGAGGAGAAAATGGTAACCCACTTGCCTGGAAAATTCCATAGACAGAGGAGCCTGGCGGGCTGCAGTTCATGGGGTTGCAAAGAGTTGGACACAGCTGAGCACAGATGCACAGGGGTCTTCTGAGAACCCTTACCTGCTGGCACTAGCTGGATATGAATGCTTTTTCCCCCCCTGTGAACCCTATATCATTTTAAAATTCTCTTATATGCTGTCTTAAATAAGAGTCATGTACTTATTTTATTTCTTGCAATAGATGGAGGATTCTTTTAAGTGAGGGCCTTTTTGCAAGACTATATTCACAAAGAGTGTAGATTAGCAGAGTCCTTGATTATATGTACTGATTGAGTGAGTGAATGAACTCAGTCCTTAGTTCTTAATATTGGGGAACCAAAGTACATATATATCTTAGTGTTCAGTGTATTGTGAGCTATTTACTTGGGCCATAAGATATTTGGAAGAAATGATCTGACACTGCTGGAAATGGAGATGGGGCTAATGAGGGCATTTAAATTTTTTTTGTTTTGTTTAATAAAAAACTCGCCAAAAACAGTGGGAAGGAGAGAGAAAAGTTTCCATGGCAACCTCCAACGCTGTACCTCTGAAGATTCAGTTTATACATTTAAAAAAATGTGCCTTCATTTATTCTTCCCATGGAGACTGGGCCTTAGTTAACTGCTAAAAAGTTTTATGGAGGAGGTTTTAATGATACCTGCCAATTTGGGGGAAGGTAAAGAGGAAAGAAAGCTTACCATAGCTGGTGAAATATACCCAGACTTCTGCACTTTTTGACTTCCCAGAATAAATGTGTATGAGTGATGACAGGAGGAGTGAAGGTGGGGTTCATACCTTGTCCAGAAGAAATATGACTAGAAATATGTTTGTACACATTACCCATCTCATTGTGGGTTTTAGTCACTAAGTCAGGTCCAACTCTTTTGTGACCCCATGGAGTATAGCCCGCCAGGCTTTTCTGCCTATGGCATTCTCCAGGCAAGCGTACTGGAGTGGGTTTCCATTTCCTTCTCCAGAGGATCTTCCTGATCCAGGGATCAAACCCATGTATCCTGCATCTCCTGCATTGGCAGGCAGATTCTTTATCACTGAGCCACTTGGGAAGCCCCCATTTCATCATACTATTAGCTTGAAAGAAGCCTTAGTAAATACAGTTACATTGATCATCAAATGCAACTCTTTTTTGGTGTAGGAAACACATGAGTTCAAAATCAACATATGTTTATCAAGAAAGGTAGAGGGATAAATCTTGACATTAAAGTTAATTAAAAAATCTTAGCTGCCCAGGCATTTACTAGCCATATGGAATTGAAGAGTTACCTAATTTTCCACAAGCCAATGTTTCATCATGTGTATAGCAAGGACAGTGCCTACCCCACTGGGGGTTTTGTGACATTTAAAAGACCAGAACAGGTCAAGACATACACTAAGATCTCAGAAAGCGTTAGATGATGATGGTAGTGATGTAATGATGAGAGTGATAGTAGTGATGTGGTGATGATTTCCTTCTGTAAATAGCACTATGTTATGCATCGAGAATAAAACAAATCAAATCTTACACAGGAAATGCCCTCATGGAGATTGTGATTTAACCTGGAATATGTGACTGCCACAGTACAATTAAATAGTAATATAGTCCAAACTCCTAAGACAATATCAAAGCCCCTGATTACGTTTCCTACTGCCCCTCTCCTGTTCCTTTCCTGCCACCACTCCCAACACAAGTTGACATCCACACGCAAGCCATACCACTTACTCTCTACCCTCCGAGCCCAACACCAACACCCAGCTCTCATTTCTCTGCCTTACACATACAGCTTCTTTTTGGTCTGCTCTTCCCCTCTTCATTCACCTGCTGATCCATCCTTCAGAACTCGACTTCTTGAAACTGTCCCTACATCTCTTCTGGGTCCCAGAGCACTCATATTTATCTCTGTTAAGAAGCATTTCATTACATCAACATTTATGATGCATGTGCCACCCACTGAAATAGGAATGGGATACAAAACCCAAGAAATCATGAGATCTGCCCTGGGGAATTTTTGCTTTTATTTTTTACTATTGTCCTTGCCCTTAATGACAAATGTTGTCATATTTCTTTATCCTTTCTTTTTTTTTTCTTACCTTAAGGATGAATACAGGGTCTGACATGTAATAGATAATAAAGGTTGATGGGATACAAGAAAGGTTGATAGAATAAAAGAAGGGCTTCCCTGGTGACTCAGATAGTAAAGAATCTGTCTTCAATGAAGGAGACCCGGGTTCCATCCCTGGGTCAGGAAGACCCCCTGGAGAAGGAAATGGCTACCCACGCCAGCATTCTTGCAGGGAGAATTCCATGGACAGAGGAGCCCGACAAGCTACAGCCCATGGAGTCAGAGAGTCAGACGGCACTGGACAGCTGACACTGTCACTTTCAGGATAAAAGAAGAGATGGAGGCATTTAGCACAGAGAGTAGTTACACCAAATACACTGTCCGTGGTAGTGGAGGGGGAGAATTCAATAAGGTAGGCGATAGGAGGTGGAGGCTAGGTAGACACTCTGATTCCAACAAGGTTGTATTCATTTTGAAGGCATGCTTGGTGGGATACTTTTCTCCCAAACGAGTGGGCACACCGAATGTAAGCTGTCTCATTTAATCTTATAAGCATATTGGAAAGAGGAATGCAAGCCAGTGGCTGCAGAGGGACAGTTATTGCATGGATTTGAATGTGTCTTGATTCTCTTTCAAAGCCAATTTTGTTGCAGAATATTCATTGTTTTTATAGTCATGTGGAAGTTATTCCTCTATTTGTGTAGGCCATGTAGGAGTGAATAAAATTAAAAGTCACTATTTTTATGCCCAGTAAGTGATTGGATTGTACCTTAAGCAAGGGTAAGCCTCCTAAGTAGAGAGACATGGCTCAAGGACAGGTTCCCAATATTTGAAACACCAGATGTCTGTCGCCTGGGGGAGAAAGTCTCCACTAGAGAGGAGAGGGTTTTATATTTTTATTTTATTTTTTCCTTTTGGGTGGTGCTTGTTTATTTCTTTCTTATTCATTTGTAGACAATATTTATTGAGCCCCCAGGCTATTTAAGGCACCATGCTAGGTGCTAGGACTGAAGTGGGGCCTAGATCAGATCTGTGCAGAGATATTTAATGTAGATTAACAGAATTTCTAAAAGAGGATAATAGCAGATGTAGGCCTAGTCCCCAGTGTATACCCTGCCACAAAAATCTATCCCCCACCTCTCTTTTCCAACCCCAAAACAGTTTTATACAAAAGAAGTGACCTATTTTGAACCTGGGTGGTAGGGTGCATTTACTGTTTCACGAGCCTCTGTGTGAAAAAAATAAAAAAGAGAAAAACAACATTCTGTTGGTTAGAATTGTAAGCAAGTCTTCCCAGCCAGGAGCAAAAATGATGACATCATTTTTCTTTTTTTTTTTAATTTCTTTTTTCGGTCTCCACTACTATACTGAAGAAAAAGGAATCATTTTCCTTTCTCCCTTCCTCACCAAAGCTGGTGAAGGAGGCTTGTCTTTTGCTGTTAACAGAACTCCACCCTATTCTCAAGGAATCTTAGTAAGTGTCATCTAAGAAGGGCCTCGGAGAAGGCAATGGCACCCCACTCCAGTACTCTTGCCTAGAAAATCCCATGGATGGAGGAGCCTCGTAGGCTGCAGACCATGGGGTCGCTAAGAGTCAGACATGACTGAGCGACTTCACTTTTCTCTTTCATGCATTGGAGGAGGAAATGGCAACCCACTCCAGTGTTCTTGCCTGGAGAATCCCAGGGACAGGGGAGCCTGGTGGGCTGCCGTCTATGGGGTCGCACAGAGTCGGACACGACTGAAGCAACTTAGCAGTAGCAGCAAGAAGGGCCTAAAGAATGAAACTCCAGGAAGATGCTAGAGGCGAAAGCACCAAACTCCTCTCTGCAGAGCTGGCACCGAGTGCCCACTGAGCTCAGCAGAGAGGCTGCACTGGAAATCTGGACTGGGTGCCACGCTTTCTCAAAGCAGGTGTGGGGTGATCTATTAAATCCACAAGGAAATACTTTTGTTGTAGTAACTGACCAACTGCCACATGGATGCAGATGTTAATAAAACATTCTTCCCACCAGCTTACTCATTTGTGAAGGCTTTGGTAATAACCAAAATTATCAAAATGGTATTACTAAGGGAAAAGGGCTGAGATTTGGTGATAGAACTTTTGGTTGTAGATTAATTTAACCTCTAAATACAACTTATATTTCCTTTTAACAACTGTGTCCTTTATATGTTGTTTTTACCGAAAATCGCCATATTTGAGCCGTGGAAAAACACATGAACTTTGACATTAAGGCACTAAAATTCCTGCACACTAGGGAACTTGCCCAGAGTTATCAAGTTAGGAAGTGGTGGAGCTGGAGCTGAAACTGTTTGCCATCTTTTACAAATGTGTTGATCTCAGAATATAATACTGCTTATGACTTTTCATTGGTTTCAAGAGTTTCCCGTAGGGCTTCTTAAAATCAGGCAGTATATTTAATATTACTGATGAAGAATTAAACATGATTTAAGACCATGTTGCAGAGATGAGATGATTTGATCATAGGATACAACAAATTGAGGAATTTTCCTGTTAGTAGCACTGTTTATAAAATGAGGTATGATAGATTTTGCACGAGACTACAAAATAATCATACCCTTTATTGTGTGTGTGTATTGTGTATTTCCCCAGCCATTTTGCTTTATTAATGGTTGTACTTTCAAATGTTGAGTTTTTACATCACTGTTAATATAATATGTCTTTTAAATCACTACTTAAAAAAAAAAGAACTATTTAACATTGGCCCCTCTCACATTAACTGCTCTTGCCATGTATTTTAGATGATCTCCAAAGCTTTCTGTCAAACATGCAAAACACAACCCAAAGGACTGTCATTTTCACACAGGAGAACCACATTGCATCTTTAGTCCACATTAGATTGACATGCCATGGTCTAATTCAATTGAAATGGAAAAATATTTTTATCTTTTATATTCAATATATTGTACTTGGTTTGGGTGAAACAATGAAGGAAAAATGAGTGGGAGCTTAAAAATTCAGTGGAAGAGAAAGGTATACAAACAAGTAATGGAAATATAAGGCTGAATGAAATACATATTATTTATTCATTCATACATATTATAGGTAAATACATTGCTATGGAAGCAAAAGTGAAAAAGCAATTAAACTTAATAGGAAGACTGGGGAAAGTGTCACAGAACTGTGACAGCTGAGCTGGGCTTTCATGAATGGGTTGGATTTTCTTCTGTAAAGGAGTGGGTAGGGGCTGGCACTCTGGGCTGAGAGAATATCAAGGGCAGGCAAAGATAAAGGAGTGTGAATGTATGTTTAGGAAACCACACATGGCTAAGGGAATTGGAAATATGACTAGAGAATTGGAATAAAATTGAGATGGACCAGGGCATGAACCAGGGCAGCAGCAGTAGCGGTACTTGGTTTGCCAGACTTAGCAAATAAAAGTGATCGGTTAAAATTCTCTTGAAAGGACTCCCTCAATAAATCTATTTCACATAAATTCTTGTTTTAGGTTTTGCTTCTAGGAGGCCTGAACTAAGGCTAAGTCCTATATGATCTGGTTACTGCATACCTTGCTAATCTCATTTCATACTACTTTTCTCCTGTGTATTTGATTTCGGCAGTGCTGGCCTCTTTGCTGTGTGTTGGTGTGCTAAGCATCTGCTAATTTTAGGGTATTTATGCTTATTCTTCTCTCCATTTGAAACTGTTAATGTCAACAGTTAATGTCAGTCCCCTCTAGATCCTATTTATCTCTCTATCTATCCACATCTGCACCAATACCTACATTTGTATCTATATTTGCATCTGCATATATCTGTTTATTGTTTTGGCCACATTAGCAGATTTTTGTATCAATGACACCCAATTAGTTAGATGTGTCTCAGATAGTAAAGAATCTGCCTGCAATGCCGGAGACCCAGTTCAATCCCTGGGTTGGGGAGATCCCTTGGAGAAGGGAATGGCAACCCAATCCAATATTCTTGCCTGGAGAGTCCCATGGACAGAGGAGCCTGACTACAGTCCATGGGGTCGCAAAGAGTCAGACACGACTGAGTGATTAAAACACAACACACACCAGTAACCATACCTTTGATTAGTTCCCTCCTAAAGTGACTCTGGGCTTGGTCCTATGGACTTGATCAGTTGGACATCAACACATGACATAAGCAGCAACTTCTTAAATGCTGAAACATTGAGATTTATCCTTTAGGATGCTGTTACCAACTTGTCCCAAGCTTGGGCTAGTCTGTTGAAGAGACCATATAGAGGAGTACCTTGGGTCTGACTGATAGCTTTAGATAAGCAACAGCTATGCCACTGAGGCCTCCTAGGATCATCCAGCTCCAGTTGAGATGCCAAGTGATTATAGCTTTATCATCCAGGGGTGACCAGTCAAAAGCTGCCCAGCTGAACCTAGCCCAAACTGCAGAATCTTCTGCCTTACTGAATATGCCAAAGCCTTTGACTGTGTGGATCACAATAAACTGTGGAAAATTCTTCAAGAGATGGGAATACCAGACCACCTGATCTGCCTCTTGAGAAATTTGTATGCAGGTCAGGAAGCAACAGTTAGAACTGGACATGGAACAACAGACTGGTTCCAAATAGGAAAAGGAGTACATCAAGGCTGTATATTGTCAGCCTGCTTATTTAACTTATATGCAGAGTACATCATGAGAAACGCTGGACTGGAAGAAGCACAAGCTGGAATCAAGATTGCCAAGATAAATATCAATAACCTCAGATATGCAGATGACACCACCCTTATGGCAGAAAGTGAAGAGGAACTCAAAAGCCTCTTGATGAAAGTGAAAGAAGAGAGTTCTAAAGTTGGCTTAAAGCTCAACATTCAGAAAACGAAGATCATGGCATCCGGTCCTATCACTTTATGGGAAATAGATGGGGAAACAGTGGAAACAGTGTTAGACTTTATTTTTCTGGGCTCCAAAATCACTGCAGATGGTGACTGCAGCCATGAAATTAAAAGACGCTTACTCCTTGGAAGGAAAGTTATGACCAACCTAGATAGCATATTCAAAAGCAGAGACATTACTTTGTCAACAAAAGTCCATCTAGTCAAGGGTATGGTTTTTCCAGAGGTCATGTATGGATGTGAGAGTTGGACTATAAAGAAAGCTGAGCACCGAAGAATTGATGCTTTTGAACTGTGATGTTGGAGAAGACTCTTGAGAGTCCCTTGGACTGCAAGGAGATCCAACCAGTCCATTCTGAAGCAGATCAGCCCTGGGATTTCTTTGGAAGGAATGATGCTAAAGCTGAAACTCCAGTACTTTGGCCACCTCATGCGAAGAGTTGACTCATTGGAAAAGACTCTGATGCTAGGAGGGATTGGGGGCAAGAGGAGAAGGGGAGGACAGAGGATGAGATGGCTGGATGGCATCACTGACTCAATGGACCTGAGTCTGAGTGAACTCCGGGAGTTTGTGATGGACAGGGAGGCCTGGTGTGCTGCGATTCATGGGGTCGCAAAGAGTCGACACAACTGAGCGACTGAACTGAACTGAACTGAAGCAAATCGGTGGTTGTTACTTTAAACCTCTGATTTGAAGGTGTTTGGTTACATAGCAATTGATAAGTGATAGAGTTATAGCATACTTATTTGGAAAATATTTGTCCCTTATATGATCATTCCCAACACCTCTATTGCAGTAACCCTAACCCTAGCCAGAGTCATCTGTCATTTACTTCTCTCCATAATCTAACATTACATGGGTTCAATTCCTGGGTGGGGAAGATCCCCTGGAGGAGGGCATGGCAATCCACTCCAGTATTCTTGCCTGGAGAATCCCACAGACAGAGGAGCCTGACGGGCTACAGTCCACAGGATTGCAAAGAGTCAGACACAACTGAAGCGATTTAGCATGCATAATCTAGCATTATACTACATACTGTAATCTAATTATTTAGGAAATCAAGTGATTTGCTGAAGACTTTGACTTGCAGCCAGATCGTTTCATCACTCTCTTTCCTTAGTTTCCTAAGGGATCTTAACTAGTTTCATTCTACCTTTTTATTCCTCACCTGCTATCTTCCCTTGATCTTGTGGTATTTCTCAAGTTTACTGCAGTTGTATTGACCATACAGAGTTAAAAGACACTCAGTGCTCAGAGGTGCCTGGAGAATCCCAGCGACGGCTGAGCCTGGTGAGCTGCCGTCTATGGGGTCGCACAGAGTTGGACACGACTGAAGCGACTGAGCAGCAGCAGCAGCAGTGGTCAGAGGAGTAATTAGCTAAACTCTTCTAGTTTAGATTTTTTAATCTTTAAAATGGGATGGTTGGAATGTATTTATATTCTTGGTCATCCTCAGCCAGGTTCAATATTTAATCTTTAACCCACATGGTAATTTTCCTATTGTTTTTATTTCTGTATTGCTTTTTTAGAAGTCCATCCCATTAGACTTAAATTTCATGGGTAAAGTATTCTGTTTGTTAAAAGGAAAAAAAAAAAGAATTATAGAGCTATTGAACATAATTTTCAGTTGTGGTTCTTCAGGATTCCAAATTTAGGTATAAAGTTATTACACAAAGTATTTTACCAACTGAGCTGAGCTCCAGTTTTCCAATTTATCTAATGGTCTTTTCCTTTGTAGATTTGCTGATATGATGAAATAATGAAAATATGGAGTTCCTTGGGCAGCTCCTATAAGATAAGGTAGGCAATAAATACATGATAATCATTATCATCATGATAAATATTAATTTTAACAAGGTGAGTCTCTCATGCACATTCTTCCAGCTAAGTCTGAAATTATGGACCTATTCTGAAACATTTTGAAGAATTTATATGATTTATTTCCCTGACATTTTATGGAAATTGAATGACATTGGAGGACTAATGATAATAATGCCTAGTAATTATTGAGCACATATCACATGACAGGCACCTCTCTAAACATTTTACATGTATTAACTTGTTGAATACTCACCAGAACCCTGTTAGAGAGCATACGGGTTTTCTCCCTCTTTTACAGTAGAGGAAATAAGATGTGAGAAGTTAAGTAACTTTTAAAGGCAGCTCAGCTGATGGGGGCAGAATGAGACTCTTACCCAAATGAGTGTAGTTTTAAATCTATACTCATAAATAGCACTCAGCTGTGTACTCTTGCTTTTCCAAGATTCATTTTGATGAGTGTTTGATGGATTACCTCTACCACAAACACCAGATTTCTTATTAAAATGGGTTTGTTCTTTGTTCTGTACACAGGCTTTCATTTATGATTTACATTGCTTTTATTCTGATTTCAGCTCAATGGGTAATCACCTTTTCTCAGCATCCATGACTAAATCTTTCTCTGTGGAAAATGAAATCCGTCCCTGCCTTCTCATCTCTCTCAGTAACAGGAGGAAACACCTGGAGTGAGACAAGAGCTCTTTCCTACTTGAATTATAGAATTGAGAGTACCTTAGAGATCGTAATCTAACCCTCTCCCTGCATATACAAAGGAACTGAGGCCACAGATGATTCTGTTAATTTCATTATCTCATTCCGTCATTCATTCTACCATTCAGCAATAGTTGAAGTGCCCTAAGGACAGTTTATTTGTATGTGTGTTCTCAGCTGCTCAGTCGTGTCTGACTCTTTGCAGCCCCATGGACTATAGCCCTCCAGGCTCCTCTGTCCATGGAATTTTCTAGGCAAGAGTACTGGAGAAGGTTGCCATTTCCTTTTCCAGGGGATCTTCCTGACATAGGGGTTGAACCCGCATCTCTTGCCTCTCCTGCATTGGCAGGCAGCTTCTTTACCACTAGAGCCACTTGGGATGCCCAGGAACCAGTCTGTACTTTGCACTGAAACAAGTTATTTCCCTGAGAGCTGTGGAGAATGTCAGTTGATACCCTAGGAGTTTAGGGCAGCTGAGAGCTCACAGTCCAACACTAAGAGGACTGTCAGATTGCCACGATTTCTAAAATACTGGGGTCACGTTTTAAATAAAATGCTTTGGCAAAACTAATACAATATTGTAAAGTTTAAAAATAAAATTAAAAAAAAAAAAAAAAAGAACTTCCCCAAGTACTGCTGGTTTCCCTCCTCTAGGTTGTTTTAAGTCCCCGAGTCATATCATATTTCTAACAAAACATTTTTGCTCAAATCTAAGTTTTTTAAAAGGACACATGTCAATTCGTCATACTCTTGAGGCAAAGACAACTCACTTTGAGCTATTCAGTGCATTTATATTGAGTTTTTAAAATATATGCCATTTTAGTTAACTCATACTCTACTTGAAATTGCTTTTCAGAAGGAGTAAGTGACCATTTCAAACTATACTATTTAGAAAGAACAATTTCATTTTAAACAATTCGCCACAGGTCAGCTCATTTCAGAACTCCTGGAATCCAGTGGCCTATCATTATGACAGTTAGTTGAAATTCTCCATGGAAGAATTTCTATCCTATATTCTGACATAATGGAAGGATCTAAAATGTTACAGACATATCACTTTCTTCTTTTCCCTAATACAAACATTCATTTGCCTGCAATTTAAAATTTTAAAGTTATTTTTCAAGATCCAGCATCCTTGGCTTGCCTACAACAGGGTTGTTATGGGAATTTCATGGGGTGATTTAATGCTATTGAGGCATTTTTTACTTATATAAGGATACATGCTAGGGGTTACTGTATGCTGGGAATTATGCTAGGTGTCTGAGCTACAAAGATGAAAACATGGAAGAGAGTTTGACAGAGTGATGGAACTAAATGTTTTAGAGTCTATGAGTCTATGTCTATGAGTCAGACATTTTGTTGGGCATTCTATATATGCCAGTTCATTCAGCTTTTTAACCCTATGGGGTATGTATTCTGATTTTTCAGATATAGAAGCTGAGCTCAAAAATATCAGTAAAACTCAGATCACTCAGTTTAATAAATATGATGGAGGATAAATATGGTATCATGTAATATTTATGAGTTTATGTGTATGAATTCTAAAATGGAATTATAAACAAATGACCTGGGAACTAAGGAGAACACAAATTATTCTTTCTAGGGTGCTGCTCTAAGGTTAGGCTTTGGGAGTTGTATGAGAAAGAGGTGGAACTAGTAGACTTCTGGATTAAAGAAATGGAATAAAGAAGTTCTTTCAAAGACAAAACAGTGCGTGAGACAGGGAGTAGTCAGGCATTTCTAAGGTATAGGATACATTGCATGAGGGGTTGCAGAGCAGAGTGGGCCTGCTGCTGCTGCTGCTAAGTCACTTCAGTCTTGTCCGACTCTGTGCAACCCCATAGACTGCAGCCCACCAGGCTCCCCTGTCCCTGGGATTCTCCAGGCAAGAACACCGGAGTGGGTTGCCATTTCCTTCTCCAGTGCATAAAAGTGAAAAGAGAAAGTGAAGTCGCTCAGTTGTGTCGGACTCTTAGCAACCCCATGGACTGCAGCCCTCCAGGCTCCTCCATCCATGGGATTTTCCAGGCAAGAGTACTGGAGTGGGGTGCCATTGCCTTCTCCAGAGTGGGCCTAGTAAACGCTAATACCGTATCAGTCCACATCCTTAAGTTTACCTCTGCTTTCCCCTGAAGCTTTTGTAGACAGCTTCTCAATTTCAACACTAATCTCTGCTTCTCTGTCTGGTAACGTTTTTTGGCAACAGAGACCTTTGTTCAACTGCAGATGGGTGCAAGCTGGATGTGTGAGAAGGTGAACAACCTCAGAAGTGACCCTCAACCAATGGGAGAAGGGAAATAGTGGTTCATGCCTTAGTCCCTTGGTCCCTTGGTAAGGAAACCTGAGACCGACACCCCACAGTTTCACAGGGGCCCTCCAGTAGAACTGAACTGCAGCTGCCTGGCTTTTAAAAGCACATTTTAGGGTCTTTTCTCACTTTCCTGTCTTATTATTCTTTGGAGCTGGTACTCGCTTATCCAGGTAAAATTGCCTTTACCCGAGTCCTTGTTTTAAGGTCTGCTTTGTGAGTGTGTGGGACTCACAGTAAGAGGGCAGGAAAAGTGGAAGCAGAGGAAGAGATAGGTAGGAGTCCTTCCTTATATGTTATGAGACATGGACTTTACCTGAAGGAGAGGGGAAGTGATTAAAGGCTTTAAAGAGGAAAATAATGTCAAGTTTTAATTTAGAAAGATTACTCAGGCTCTGTGGTTAAGACACAGTAGAATGGTCAAGGATGGCCAGGGAGACTATTGGGGGAATTTTTGCAGTCAGTGAGTAGGTCTCAATTTGAGCTATTGATGTAGGATTGGTGACAGATTGAGACTTTTAACATAGTATATGAAAGGGGATGGTTAGTGCATGTATCAGCCAAGATAACAGCAAAAAATAGATGTATATTCAAAATAGGTTAATTTAAAGAATGTGTACTAAAGGAACTATTATAAAAATTGTTTGCAGGATGAAGGAAAACCATGAAAGATCGTATCCCAAGGCAGGTAAAAGCAGAGGAACTTATTCTACCCTAGACCCAAAAGGACACTGCCCAAGAAATGGATTCCAGAGCCTAAAGGAGAGGGTAGTTCAGACAAGTCCCCTTGAGCAGAGGGTTGACCGGTCCTGAGGCTGAACCAGTCCAACGACACTCTGTGGGGAGGAAGCCAGAGGAGGAAACAACTAGACTTCTTTCTCTTCCCATTAGTATCCTGATGCAGCTCTCCACTGACCAAACCAATGGTAAATCAGAGTTTAGGTCACATGTTGATGTAGACCATGGAAATCTGCCACCTGGGATGAAGGGCAGAAGGTCAAAGGAAAAGGGTAGATCCGGAAGGCAAAAGAAAGATAGTACAGTGTCCAGCAGCAAGACCTAGGGACCAGAAAGCAGAACCAAACGATTTAGGACAAAAATTAGAGGAAAAAGAAGGGAAGACCCTGCCTGCCTTGCAGAGGCTTTCTTAGTGTGCTCTGTAATGGTCTCCTGTCCAGGTGAGAGGTGGGGAGTGCACTTGGATGGGGTGTGATGGCATGGGCGCTGGGAATAAGCAGGCTGAAAAGAGTGTGAGGCTATGAGATCAGAGATGGCACCAGTGTCTTTGTTTAGTCCAGGGATTGTTGGATCTAGGTGGCCTGAAGCTGCACAGAATGTATGTGTGAGTGCATGTGTGTGTGTGTGTGTGCTCAGTCGCTCAGTCATTCTGACTCTCTGCAACCCCATGGATTGCAGCCAACCAGGCTCCTCTGTCCATGGGATTTTCCAGGCAAGAATACTGGGTGGGTCCCCAAGCCCTCCTCCAGGGCATCTTCCCAACCCAGGGATTGAACTTGTGTCTTGCATCTCCTACACTGGCAGGCAGACTCTTTACCACTGTGCCACCTGGGAAGCCTTTCATGCTGCAGTCCATGGGTCGCAGAGTCAGATACGACTGAGTGACTGAACCGAACACTTGGGAAAGCCTGCCTTAGACTAAAATGAAACGTCTCTAAAAGTTCCTTTTTTCCCTGAAAATTAAGGTTAGAAATGACACTTTCACATCCCACATGTCTACTTCTCAGCTCTGAAGTACATGTGAAGACACACACAGACACACACACACTTGTGAACTTGTGATGCTGGAAAGCACACTGGTTTTGATAATATTTCTACTAAGCATCTGGTGACAGGTCCCAAGATACTAGAGCACTCATTTTCCTGTTCTTTGCAGGCCAGGGAACATGTAGCCATCTGAAACTTTTTTGTCTTATTACTGTGAATGGTTCAACTGCATATAAGTGGGAAACAGGACTACAGTCATACTGGAGAGGTTTCTGGGCAATCAGTGCACTAGCAAAGACTCCTGCCTTCCTGGGGAACAGAATCCATCAGAACCAGGTCTGTCTCACTTTGCTAGACAGACAGTATGTCTGAGAAAAGCCTTGGTCTTTGAGTTAGCAACTCAAGGTTCAAATCCTGACTTTACCTCTTCCCTATGTAAGATTTAGCTGACTACACATACCTTCAGTTTCCTATCTGTAGGATTCAGAAAATGAGTCTGGCTTACTTTCTGCAATTGCTACAAGGCAATTTATGCAAAGCATAGTTGTTTACTGCATATTTCTATATAAGAACTATCTATGTCTATTTATATATAGATAGTTTCCATTGTTTCCCCATCTATATCTATTTCTATACAAAAAATTATCACTATTTATTTTGTTACAACTTTCTACCAGGGAGAACAGAGTCCTTTGTTCCCATGGCTTGTAGGCTTTAGGAAGAAAATGCTAAATTCTAGGTGGAAACATTGCTATGAACATGGGCTATTTGTTCAGATGGATTTGGGTTTTAGGCCAGGCTCCTCCATTTATCAACTGTTCAAATCTAGGCAAGTTCTTTAAATTCCATTCAATTTCCATATCACTAAACTGAGAATAATAATATTCATGTCACAGGATTATTGCAAGTAAGTTAGATAATACACAAAAAGGATTAGCATTCACCACAGAGAGTGAGAGCTCTGCTAATGGTAAATATATTTCATTGGCTGGTTAGCTTCTCTTCTCCTTATCCCAGTCCTGTTTCCCAACTCTCCCCATCCCTTCTTTTTTCTCCTCCTCTTGCCTGAGTCTAAACCCTCAGGGATTCTAGACTGAGTATAATAAGACACTTGGCCTAGGGATGAGTCTAGAAACTTTATATATGTTAGTCTATTTCATCCTCACAAGAAACTTAGATATAGTCCCCATCTGACACATGAGTAACCAAGGCTCAGAGTGGGTACATAATTGCCAGAGTCACACAGCTGATTATTGGCAACACCAGTTTAAACATGGATTTGCCCAGCTCCACACACAGTTCTTCCTACATCTCTGTTCTGGCTCATGCAAAATTAAATGTGATTATGTAGTAAAGGAAAACACTCTGTAAAGTGTGAAGTGATACATGTGAAATGCTCTTATTTTACGTATTGTAAAAATGTTAACAATTATACTACTGGCTTGGCACAGAGGCCTTTTACATACAGTCTGACTTGCACTCACCAGGCAGATGAGGCTCTTTGGTTCTACACTGACCGACAGGGTAGACTGAGCAAAAACTGCGAGGGGACTATTCAGGGTTCCCTGTCTTTTCAGGCAGAGGGAAGGACAAGTAAGACAGGCCAGCAGTCTACTTCCTCCCCGTGGTGCCATTGAGAATCAGCTGTGAATGGTGAGGGAGTGGGTCCACATGTGACCCAGAATGTGGTTTCCATCAACAGGCAAGGTGGCTTCCAGGAATCTCAGTCCCAGAATAGTTAAGGAGGGTAACAATGGGAAGTGTACAGCACATCCGGCTTGATACCAGGGTATGGGGATGGCCCACTGCCTGGGTCTATAAAAGCCATTTACTGAACTAAGAACTTAGCTCAAATAATAATTTAAGCATCCAATTAACACAACAGCTGGATTTTTAATTCTTTTTTTTTTAAACGTTCTCACAAGTGAACTGCCTTCTAAAAAAACAATGACCTATTTTTAAATTCACATGTTACTGGCAGAGCAAAAATTCTGGTTAAGGTGCGCTGGACTGTCACTGGTAGTGATAATGAAGGAAGAAAATAGGAATGTCTGCATAAATGTCCAATCAGGGATGTTTGATTAGTTTTCACCCTCTCTTGCTTGCCTTTCATTCCTCCTTTCTTCCTTCTTCTTCTATTATTTCTCTTCCTTCCTTATTCTATTGAAAAACAATAATACAAGTTTTTAGGAGAGTGGTGATGGTTTTCTAAGGCTGCTGCTGCTGCTGCTAAGTCACTTCAGTCGTGTCCGACTCTGTGCAACCCCATAGATGGCAGCCCACCAGGCTCCCCCGTCCCTGGGATTCTCCAGGCAAGAACACTGGCTAGGGTGATACTAAAACTTTGTGGTTAATTCAGAAGGCCCAGAAGAGGTCACTGTGATTAACTCTGTGACTTTCTTAAATATCTTAATCATGTGAATATTTTGTTCCTCCAGAGCATTATCTAAAATCCAGCAGAAGAATTTCAACATTTTCCTTGGAAGCTTCTTAAAGTCACCTACCTTCATGCCTCCTCCTTTTAAGTTCACTTAAGCAAATCTGCCATTTTGCACAAAGTTCCATTTAACCTATAATGTTTTACATGGGCTTATTTAACCGAAGGGCTTCCCTGATAGCTCAGTTGGTAAAGAATCTACCTGCAATGCAGGAGGCCCGGATTTGATTCCTAGGTCGGGAAGATCCACTGGAGAAGGGAAAGGCTACCCACTCCAGTGGGTAGCCTACCCACAGGGATAGGCTACCCTGTGGCTCAGCTGGTAAAGAATCTTCTCGCAATGTGGGAGACCTGGATTCGATCCCTGAGTTGGGAAGATCTCCTGGAGAAGGGAAAGGCTACCCACTCCAGTATTCTGGCCTGGAGAATTCCATGGATTGTATAGTCCACGGGGTCTCAAAGAATTGGACACAACCGAGCGACTTTCACTTATTTAATCGTAAGTGAAAAATGGGGAAAAAAAATGCCTTTGAGATGAGTCTCATAAGCAGTTCTTTTCTGTGAAGTTAATTGGAGTTGGTGGCATTCCTAGTCATTTAATCTATCTGTATATTAATTTATATATATTTATCTATAGGTAGATATAGACACATATCAGGATAACAGCTTTATTGCTGAGCACATGGATTCTAAATACAGCTGCTTTATGTGTTACATTCTGTACTAAGAGCATCATATAAATGAGCTCAATTAATTCTCCAGTGATCTGGTAAGAGATATATCACTTATTGTAATTTATAAAAGAAGAAACCCAGGATTAGAGAGGTTAGGCAACTTTCCTAAGTCAGAAAGTGGCAATTTTCATATCAGGATTAATTTCCCAACTCAGGTTCTTTCAAATGTCTATTCTGTTTCCCTCCTTTTTTATTAGAAGACTATAACTTCTTCCCACTTGGTAGCTAAGTAAAGTAAACATAGAAAGCATTGTTATACGTACTATACACATGATAAAACAGGACCAGAGATTCTAAAGTGATCAGTTCACAGCAATACCAGAGACTTCTCTCAGGTAAAGTGAATGAATCACTATGATAATGAATTGTCATATTATCAAGATATTTTATTAGGTTAAAATTTAAAAAGTGTCTTTTTTCTTTGCCCAAGAGAATTCTCTACAGAAAAAGATGATTTTTAATGAAAAATGAAAACTGTGACAACTCGTGCAACAGGGAGCAAGCAAGTATGAGTGCTCAGTTGTCTCCAACTCTTTGCAACCCTATGAACCGTAGCCCACCAGGCTCCTCTGTCCATGGAATGTTCCAGGCAAGAATGCTGGAGTGGGTCGCCATTTCCTACTCCAGGGGATTTTCCTCACCCAGGGATCAAACCCGCATCTCTTGCATCTCTTGTGTCTCCTGCATTGGCAGGCAGGTTCTTTACCCCCATGCCACCTGGAAGGCCCGTCATGCAACAGGAAAGTGAAACGTAAATGCTTTTGTAGGATTGATGACTACCTCCTGTCTGCTCTGAAACGACAGGGAACTTTCGTTTGTTTCACCTGCTTGGTTTACCTCTGACTTTGCATCAATAGGTTTCATTTCTTGTGATTGTAACAAGATCGTCATCAATGATATTTCAACTCCCCTTTCACTGCAGGAAGCCCCAGTAGTTCTCACTGCCAGTAGGACTTTGAATCCTACAACAATTTTCTGTAGGATTCCAAGGCAGGTTGTTAAGATACAAACCAAAGCAATGACAGACTAGAGGTCTTCATGGAAACGCTGAAACTCAGCTCCAAGTCTTTCTTCCCGACTCATCCCTGGTTCTACCACAGTACAGTTTACTCAGATCTTGTACCCTTTTATTATACTGACTGAACACTGCTGCAAATGGATCCTGACTTGGATTATTCTCTTCCGGCCCTTACTCTGAAAATGAACAATTCCCTTGGATTTGTTTTTTAAAAAAGGTTGTCTAATCTTGCCTGGATCAGACCTGTCTAGTAGAGATATAGTATGAAGCACATGTAAAATTTTCAACATTTTTTACTAATGACATTTTTTAAAAGAAAAAGGTAAACTTAGTTTTAATCATTTTTTTTAGCCTAAAATATCACATATAGTATGGAACCAATGTAAAAAAAATTTTAATGAGGTATTTTGCAGTCTTCATACCAAGTTTGTGAAATATGATGTGTATTTACACTTTACAGCATATCTCAGCTTGAACACACAACATTAAAATGTTCACTAGTCACATGTGGTTTAGTGGCTACTCTATTGGACAATGCAGGCCTAGCTTTGCAATTATGGAGATAAAAATGGGTTTTTGCATGATGGAAACTTGCATTAAGGACTTTGTCATGAAATTTTAAATAAAAATAAGAACCAGTCTGTCAAATATTTATTAAGTGCCAACTATGTACCATACTAGGTGCTAAGGATATAGGAAAAGTAAGGTAGACCTCCGAAGGATTTTACATTAGAAAGACGTATAAAATAACTTTTTATACATTAAAAATAAAATAACTTTTCCATTGTTCCATCACCAAGGAGCTGAATCCTTCTAAATGGCTGCAATGGGGGAGGGGTTGGTAGGGTAAAGAATATAAACTAGTATTACAAAGGGATTTCTTTTAGTACTCATTTCTCTATCCAATGGGAGAGCTATTTTTTATAGCTAGGACAATGATGAAGTCACTCTCCCAACAGCATTCCTTCCCTATTTTCCCTCCACCCAACCCAAAGAACTAAACAAGGTTCCTTTCGTTGGGACAGCTTCAGGATAAGAAATTCAGAACAGAGGGACAAGATGCCCCCAGATCATAATGCTCTCAGGGAGAGAACCAAAGACCTAGTCCTCCACAGGGAGGAAATCTGATAATTACTATCAAGCCTTTTTACCAGCTGTGTGATACAACAGGCAAATATTTTTTTTATTTTTAAATATAGACTTTGGATTTTTTGATAGAGAACAAAAGACGGTGCTGACTTTATTTAATAATGGCCTTGATATCAGAAAGTGATACCCCTGTGTAGCTTAGCATGAGATGAGATAAACATGGTACAAATCAAGAAATTCAACTCAGCCAGATGAGACCTTCCTGGGTTAAGGCCTTACTTGTCAATAACTCTTCATAGGGAAGAATTTAGGATTCTAAAATAGGACTTGCCTGCATATCTTTTATAAGTCATGGTACTGTAAAATCCTTCTGGGGTCTGGTTTCAGAAGTCTTTGCCTATATCCCCTACTCTGTTGTTGTTGTTCAGTCATTCAGTCATAGGTCCAACTCTTTGCAACCCCACGGACTACAGCATGCCAGGCTTCCCTGTCCTTCACCATCTTTCAGAATTTGCTGACTCATGTCCATTGAGTCAGTGATGCCATCCAACCGTCTCATCCTCTGTCACTTCCTTATTCTCCTGTCCTCAATCTTTCCCATCATGAGGGTCTTTTCCAATGATTAGGTTCTTCATATCAGGTGGCCAAAGTATTAGAGCTTCAGCTTCAGCATTGGTTCTTCCAATGAATAGTCAGGGTTGATTTCCTTTAGGATTGACTGGTTTGCTCTCATTGCAGTACAAGGGACTGTCAAGAGTCTTCTCCAACACCACTGTTCGAAAGCGTCAATTCTTTGGTATTCAGCCTTCTTCATGGTCCAGCTCTCACATCCGTATATGACTACTGGAAAAACCATAGCTTTGACTATATGTATCTTTCTTGGGAAAGTGATGTGTTCGCTTTTTAATATGCTGTCTAGGTTGGTCATATCTTTTCTTCCAAGGAGCAAGTGTCTTTTAATTTCATGGGTGCAGTCTGTCTGCAGAGATTTTGGAGCCCAAGATAATAAAGTCTTTCACTGTTTCCATTGTTTCCCCATCTATTTGCCATGAAGTGATGGGATCGGATGTCATGATCTTTGTTTTTTGAATATTGAGTTTTTAAGCCAGCTTTTTCACTGTCCTCTTTCACCTTCATCAAGAGGCTCTAGTTCCTTTTCACTTTCTGCCATAAGGGCGGTGTTATCTGCATATCTGAGGTTATTGATATTTCTCCCATCTATCTTGATTCCATCTTGAGCTTCATCCAGCTGCCATTTTGCATGATGTACTCTGCATATAAGTTAAATAAGCAGGGTGACAATATACAACCTTGATGTACTCCTCTCCCAGTTTGGAACCAGTCCATGTCTGGTTCTAACTTTTGCTTCTTGACCTACATACAGACTTCTCAAGAGGCAGGTCAGGTGGTCTGGTATTCCCATCTCTTTAAGAATTTTCCACAGTTTGTTGTGATCCACACAGTCAAAGGCTTTAGCATAGTCAATGAAACAGAAATAGATGTTTTTTCCTGGGATTCCCTTGCTTTTTCTATGATCCAATAGATGTTGGCAATTTAAGCTCTGGTTCCTCTGCCTTTTCTAAGTCCAGCTTGTACTTCTGGAAGTTCTCAGATCAAGTACTGTTTCTAGCTTGAAGGACTTTGAGCATTATCTTGCTAGCGTGTGAAATGAATGCAATTGTGCAGTAGTTTGGACATTCCTTGGCATTGCCCTTCTTTGGGATTGGAATGAAAACTGACTTTTTCCAGTCCTGTGGTCACTGCTGAGTTTTCCAAATTTGCTGACATATAGGATGCAGCACTCTAACAGCATAATCTTTTAGGATTTGAAATAGCTCAGCTGGAATTCCATCACCTCCAGTAACTTTTTTTGTAGTTGTGCTTCCTAAGGCCCACTTGACCTCACACTCCAGGATGTCTGGCTCTAGGTGAGTGACCACACCATAATGGTTCTGTGGATCATTAAGACATTTTTTGTACAGTTCTCCTGTGTATTCTTTTTTTAAAATTTTAAGTTTATTTATTTTAATTGGAGGCTAATTACTTTACAATATTGTATTGGTTTTGCCGTACATCAACATGAATCCGCCACGGGTGTACACGTGTTCCCTATCCTGTATATTCTTGCCATCTCTTAATCTCTTCTACTTCTGTTAAGTCCATACCATTTCTGTCCTTTTATTGTGCCCATCTTTGCATGAAATGTAAAGATAGACCTTACTTGACATTACAGTCATGATTCTCATCCCCAGGACCACTTAAACAGAGCCTTGCAAGGAAATCTGCTTAACATGATTTGTTTCTTTCTGGTGGACTGTGAATTATACTAATAGTCTACATAGGACGGCAAAAATGTTTATAGAAAAAAATTTATCAAAGCAAATGCCAAATGGATGGAACAGATAATACATGAGTTAAAAGGCAAGAAAGATCAATGTGGGCCTTGTTGGTTGGAAGGTGAGACATGAACTGGATTCGAGAGAATGGGTAGAACGTGTACCATCATAAGCTGGAAAGTCATCAAGCATAAAACCAGAAAGTTTCGCTTGCTGTTTTTATTTATGGGCTGAACATGCACTTTAGGGAGCCCACATGGCCCTTTCACAGTGTGGATAGCCTCAGTCTGGTCTTAATCAGGCTGAAAGTATTGGCTTCAGACTCTAGCTCAGGTTTTCTTTCCCGGCATTTTCTGTTGTTTAGAGGAAATGGGAAACACACTCAGTTCTCTGTACTCTGGAATATACCATGGGTATTGCTGTAATTCAATAAGGACTATTAATGAGAGGAGTAATAAAACAGTAGAATAAAACACAGTGATAGCCCAATACCCAGAGACAGAACTGAAACTTACCAGAAATTGTATAGCTTTTGATTCAGCTATCAGAGCACCCCCCAAAAACAAAAGTGAGAGAAGGTTAATCAATATCTATAATCCTTTAATAAATAATAAATTGTTCTCAATGGAATGTGAGAGACTTGTTTCTTGTTTGCTTTTCCTTTGTTTGGTAATTCAGCAGAGTGCACACCCTATCAATCCATTCTAATGAGTTCTTAGTTTATATATTTTATTTGTCCCTGATGTCATATTAATAGTGGATTTGAGGGATTGTACTATTTGTAAGAAAACAGGCAAAGGAAGAAAAAATACTTTCCTTTGCCTAAAAGTGAATCTCTACTGCTTAAAGAATCTAATTTTTTATTTCCCATCCTCCCACCCTCTTGTTCACTTTTTCTCCCTCTCTGCCACTCTGTTTTGGTTTGGTTCCTTTTATTTGTTAGAAGACAGTGATATCATTCAATCATAACAGAGAGTTTACTGTCTTCCAATTTTAAATTATTCTTCAGAAGAATTCAGATGTTCTTAATATATCATGCAAAATGTCATTTATCTTAAAAAAATAAGAAAATCTCCATGCAATTAAGTGTTCTATACAGTATATTAGACCTCATGTTATTCACAAGGATCTCTGGATTCTATCTAGCTCCACTCCTGTGAAATTTCTCTTGGGAAATTGACAGAAGTCCTTAGCTTGTCTGTTTAGGTTTCCACATCTGGATGTAAAGGAATGTATTGAGAACCAAATACAACTATATCTGCAGAAGTGCGCTAAGAGCTTATCAAATACCTCCATCTGAAAGTTAATAGTCACATAGGCTATATGGGAAAATGTATTTGATTTTGTCACATTTTGTTTATTACTGTTTGGCCTAAGAATCAGTATATTTGTTCAAAAGTTAAAGTTCTTTATATAAGTGAGTCTGTTTCTTAGACTCCTGTTAATATAATCAGTGGATTTGGAAATTTCATAGAGAGATAAACCAGTGATTTCTTTCTAATTAACTATGTGGCTTAGGCAGTTGGTTTATCCCAGTTTTTGTCTCAATGCACATTCACCTCAAAAAATTTCAGCTTATGTTAAAGGAAGAAGAAAATGAATTGCCTACAATCCCATACCATTCTTCATCACAGTTAACATTCTAGTGTATATCTTCTAGTAAATACATATATGTATATGCATATATGAATACATGTTTATATGGAATAAAAATGTATAAATTATACATGATATATGTAAGCAAATATTTTTATATAATATATAAATGTATGTTAGATGTATTATTTATTAACCTATATGCTGTGCTGTACTGAGTTGCTCAGTCGTGTCCTCCTCTTTGTGACCCCATGGACTGTAGCCTGCCAGGCTCCTCTGTCCATAGACATTCTTCAGGCAAGAAGACTGGAGTGGGTTGCCATGCCTTCCTCCAGGGGCTTGTCCCAACCCAGGGATTGAACCCAGTCTCCCTCATTGCAGATGGATTCTTTACCATCTGAGCTACCAGGGAAACCCATTAAACTATATAAATAATGTATATAAATATATAAATGTACAAATAAATGTATATGCACACATATTTATATACACAATTAAATGTATCTAAATATATATGAATATATATTATAAAATTACCACCAGTATTAGTCATTTAATATATTCCTCTTAGTAATTTTACTCACATATATATGTTTTCTATTTTTACATTACAAAATGGACTGTGATGAACATTCCCATAGCTAAATTTTACAGGCAATAATTTTTTATAAAATGTACTGTTTTCCCAGTTCTGTTTAAGTCACATTTTGAATTGTGCTGTCTCTCTTTACATCATGGAGCTAAAACCAAATGAAAGCACATTTTGGCGGTTTTGGCCTTATTCACATAAAAAGTGCTCAATCCTACTCCTTCCTATCTTTGTTCTTTGATTCCACTCTGCTTTTAGCACCCTCAGACCTCCTTGGTTTTAGCTGTCATTCCTGATCCCCAATTTAGCTCTTAGTCTTGACAACAGATCTGGCTTCTTTTCTCTAGTTTTAAACCTTGGCATTCTCCTCTGGATGCAGCTTACCCTCCCCAACTGGCTTCATTCCCTCCTGACCATTCTGGGAAACTGTGAAGCTCAGTCAAGCCTGAGCTTGGCTGCCCTGTTCAGTCTGGCTGGAATTTAAATGCATGGCAGAATAGAGTGTTTAGGACTCGAGGTTGTGGTCAGATTACAGAGGCCTTGAGTGCCAAAGTAAAGGATTAGACTCTTTTCTGTAGACATTGTGGCCTCAATTAAGGATTTTAAACAAGGTGTGCTTTAGGGAGATTAATTTGGGATTTGTATGTAAAATGAAACAGGGGGAGAAAGACCCGAGATGGGAGGCTATCAGAATGGACCAAGTGATGGATACTCTGGGTCTGTAATAAGTTAGAAAGAGAGGAAGAGAAGACGTGACAGTTTTTTTTTTTTTTTTTAGTAGAACAGGTGGGACTTGTAAGACACATGGATATTATTACTAGTAATTATACTGCAAACAAT
Organism: Bos indicus; assembly: GCF_029378745.1. Lineage (NCBI taxonomy): Eukaryota > Metazoa > Chordata > Mammalia > Artiodactyla > Bovidae > Bos > Bos indicus. Next base: position 61,010,144 of record NC_091774.1, on the reverse strand, counting down.
AATATTATAAAGATCTTACTGTGTACTAGTTACAATATTGCGTATTTTACAGGTATTAGCTCATTTAGCTCTTTCAACAATCTGAGGTGAAAACAATTATTTTCCTAATTTTGCAAATGAAGAAATTTAGGATTAGAAAAGTTAATGAACTTGCCCAGGATCACATGGGTTAAGTGGCCTTCTAATCCAGATTGCTCAGATTTCAGTGCCCGCGCTCCTGATTGAGTTAAAATGGAAGATAATAGCAGAAACAAGGAGCATGAAAGAGGACTGCATTGCTGCCTGTAAATATAAAGGGGAGGGATTTCTTAGGAGAAATCATTATTTTTAACTGTAGCTAAAACTTCAATGACTGTTTCTCATTTTCAGGACAGAGTGCTTTTTATTCTGTAATAGCTAGGAATAATCATCCCAGTCTTCCCCTCCTTTCCTAAAATCTCTTACAGAGCTTCCTATTCTTGTTTACATGGAATTGAGCAGCTTGCATTGTCAGAGCTTTGCCTAAATTGTGGTTGCAGAATTAGCCTCCTGCTGTTATAACTCAGTGTTGTGAAATGAGATCTTGTGATATAGTTACAGTCACCCAGTTGACGCTGATACTTTGCAGTTGCTGTTTCCTCCCATACAAATAAAACTGTTGCCAAACATATTTATTAGTTCCTGATAAAAAGCATCTCTTGATTTTAATCCAATACAGTGCATTAAGTTAAATGTCAAGGTAATATCAGTTTTGTCTTTGAAAGGTATTGTCATACAAAAAACCCTGGGATTGTCTTTTAGGTAAGTGCAAACCCTGTTCTAGGTTTTGTAAATGTATCGGGCTGGCCAAAAAGTTCGTTTGGTAAATCCAAACGAACTTTTTGGCCAGCCCAATAATACAGAAGATTCCCTCTCTTAAGGAGATTCACTTCCATAGTAGCTGCATATATATTGCCAACTTTTCCAGCTAGCTATATCAAAAGTAAACAAATGACTCTTACAAAAGATTAAATTATTACAATAAAGATTTTATATCTCTCCTGAATGAATAAATAAATGAATAAAATACATTTTAGCCAATTATTCATCAACCCTATAGCCTGCTTGTAAATAATTGGAGATTAGACCAAGTCAATGAAATGAGAGAAGGAAAGGAAATGACTGGTATAGAGATTGGGAAAGAATAGATAAAACTGTTTTTGTTCACAATTGTTTATGTAGAAAATTCCAAAACCAATACAATATTGTAAAGTAATTAGCCTCCAACTAAAATAAATTAATTTATATTAAAAAAGAGAAAATCCCAAGAAAAGTAAAGAACAAAACAAAACACACACACAAAAACTCCTTAGTCAATAAACAATTATAACAAGGCTGTAGAATACAAGGCTAATACACGAAAGTTAGTGATTGTCTATATATCAAAAATTAAGCGATTGGAATTTGAAGTTGAAAACATGATGCCATTTTTTATTATCACTAAAAAAAAAGGTAAGAAATGCTTAAGCATAAAACTAATTTTATATATATATATATATATAGGATCAGTATTAGGAAAACTAGAAAACTTCTGCTTCGTTGACTATGCTAAAAAGTTTAACTGTGTGGATCACAACCAACTGTGGGAAATTCCTAAAGAGATGGGAATATCAGACCACCTTACCTGTCTCCTAAGAAATCTGTATGCAGGTCAAGAAGCAACAGTTAGAACTGGACATGAAACAATGGACTGGTTCCAAATTGGGAACGGCCATATCAAGGCTGTTTATCCATACCCTGCTTATTTAATTTATATGCAGAGTACATCATGCAAAAAGCCAGGCTGGATGAAGCACAAGCTGGAATCAAGATTGCTAGGAGAAATATCAATAACCTCATATAGGCAGATGACACCACTTTCATGGCAGAAAGCAAAGAGGAACTAAAGAGCCCCTTGGTGGAAGTGAAAGAGGAGAGTGGAAAAGCTGGCTTAAAATTCAACATTCAAAAAATGAAGATCATGGAATCCAGTCCCATCACTTCATGGCAAATAGATGGGGAAACAATGGAAACAGTGACAGACTTTATTTTGGGGGGCAGAAAGTGAAGAGGAACTAAAAAGCCTCTTGATGAAAGTGAAAGAAGAGAGTGAAAAAGTTGGCTTAAAGCTCAACATTCAGAAAACGAAGATCATGGCATCTGGTCCCATCACTTCATGGGAAATAGATGGGGAAACAGTGGAAACAGTGTCAGACTATTTTTCTGGGCTCCAAAATCACTGCAGATGGTGATTGCAGCCATGAAATTAAAAGATGCTTACTCCTTGGAAGGAAAGTTATGACCAACCTAGATAGCATATTCAAAAGCAGAGACATTACTTTGCCAACAAAGGTCCGTCTAGTCAAGGCTATGGTTTTTCCAGTAGTCATGTATGGATGTAAGAGTTGGACTGTGAAGAAAGCTGAGTGCCGAAGAATTGATGCTTTAGAACTGTGGTGTTGGAGAAGACTCTTGAGAGTCCCTTGGACTGCAAGGAGGTCAAACCAGTCAGTCAATCTAAAGGAAATCAGTCCTGAATATTCATTGGAAGGACTGATGCTGAAGCCAAAACTCCAATACTTTGGCCACCTGATGTGAACAACTGACTTATGGGAAAAGACCCTGATGCTGGGAAAGATTGAAGGCAGGAGGAGAAGGGGATGACGTAAGATGAGATGATTGAATGGCATCACCAGCTTGATGGATATGAGTTGAGCAAGCTCTGGGAGTTAGTGACGGACAAGGAAGTCTGGCGTGCTACAGTCCATGGAGTTGCAAAGAGTTGAACTTGACTGAGTGACTAAACTGAACTGAACTGAACGAAAGAAATCAAAGATCTAAATAAATGGAGAGATAGTCTATATTCATGGATAGGAAGATTATTAAGATGTTAATTATCCCCAACTTGATCTATAAATTCAATGCAATCTCAGTGACAAATCTCCCAAGTAGCCAACATAATGCTGTGTTGAATAGTACATGATATTGAAGAAAAAGACCAAATTGGAGAATTAACTTGACCTGACTTCAAGACTTATTTTAAAACCATAGCAATCAAGACAGATGTTTTGGTGAAAGAATAAACAAATAAATCAGTGGAACAGAATGGAGGGTCAAGAAAGAGACCCTTACAGATTATCTCTGACAGAGTAGCTAAGGCAATTCAATGTAGAAGGGCAATCTTTTCAATAAATGCTGCTAGAACAACAGGACATGGACATGCAAAATATGAATCTAAACACATATCTTACACCATTTATAAAAATTAACTCAAATCACTGGCCTAAATGTAAAATGCAAAACTCTAAAATTTATAGATGATAATTTAGGAGAAAATCTAAATTACCTCTATTGGGCAATGAGGTTTTTAAATACCAAAAGCACAATCCCTGAAAGAAAGTTCATAAAGCAAACTTCTTAAAAATAAAATTTCTACTCTGCAAAAGGCACAGGTAAAAATATAAAGACACAAATCACAGGCTGGGAGAAAATATTTGCAGAACACGTACCTGAGGAAAGATTTATATCCAAAATATACACAGAATTCAGCAATTAAACAGCAATAACACAATTATAAAATAGGCTAAAGATCCTAAAGGCACCTCACCAAAAAAGATAAGTGTGGAATAAGCATATTAAAATTTGCTCAACATCATATGTTATTAGGGCATTTCAAATTCAAACAATGAGACACCATTAATACCTGTTAAAATTACTAAAATCTAATAACATAGCAGCACCAATTTCTAGCAAGGATGTAAAGTAACAGTAACACTTATTCGTTGTTGAAGAGAATGAAAAATTCTACAACCACTTGAAGAGTTTCAGTTTCTTGCAAAGTGAAATATAGTATTTTACCATGTGATTTTGAGATTACACTTCTAGATATTTACCCAAATGAGTTGAAAATATATACACACACAAAAGCCTGGACACAAATCTTTACAGTAACTTTATTCATAATTGCCTCAAATTAGAAACAGTCAAAATATCCTTCAATAGGTGAATGGATATGTAAACTGTGATGTGTCTAAGCAATTGTATATTACTCAATGATAAAAAGAAATGAGCTATCTTTTCATCAAGCCATGAAAAGATACGGAGAAAACTTAAAGGCATATTGGGAAGTGACAGAAGCCAGCATAAAAAGTCTACCTACTGTATGATTCTATCTCGTGACATCCTGGAAAAGGCAAAGCTACAGAGATAATTTTAAAAAGGCATGAAGGAGAGGGATGAAGCATAGAAAATTTTAGGGCAGTGAAACTATTCTCTAGGGTGCTGTAATGTGGATACATGACATTACAAATGTGTCCAGACACACAGAAGTGTACGACACAGAGAGTAGACAGCAATACACAATATGGAATTTAGTTAATAGTAATATATCAGTATGAGTTCATCAGCGTAATGCATGTTCCATACTACTGTGAGATGTTAATAATAGGAGAACCTCTGTAGGGAGATGGAGAATATAGAAACCCTTTGAAAGATCTGCTCAGTTTCTCTCTAAACCTGAAACTTCTAAAATCCAAATGAAGTCTACAAATTAAAAAGATGTGGTGGTTATTTCTGCTTTACTGACTATGCCAAAGCCTTTGACTGTGTGGATCACAATAAACTGTGGAAAATTCTGAAAGAGATGGGAATACCAGACCACCTGACCTGCCTCTTGAGAAATCTGTATGCAGGTCAGGAAGCAACAGTTAGAACTGTTGTTCTGTTTTGTTTGTTCTGTTTGTTCTGTTTTGTTGTTCTGTTCTGTTTGTTCTGTTTGACTGGTTCCAAATAGGAAAAGGAGTACATCAAGGCTGTATATTATCACCCTGCTTATTTAACTTATATGCAGAGTACATCATGAGAAATGCTGGGCTGGAAGAAACACAAGCTGGAATCAAGATTGCCAGGAGAAATATCAATAACCTCAGATATGCAGATGACACCACCCTTATGGCAGAAAGTAAAGAGGAACTAAAAAGCCTCTTGATGAAAGTGAAAGTGGAGAGTGAAAAAGTTGGCTTAAAGCTCAACATTCAGAAAATGAAGATCATGGCATCCGGTCCCATCACTTCATGGGAAATAGATGGGGAAACAGTGGAAACAGTGTCAGACTTTATTTATTTGGGCTCCAAAATTACTGCAGATGGTGATAGCAGCCATGAAATTAAAAGATGCTTACTCCTTGGAAGGAAAGTTATGACCAACCTAGATAGCATATTGAAAAGCAGAGACATTACTTTGCCAACAAAGGTTCGTCTAGTCAAGGCTATGGTTTTTCCTGTGGTCATGTATGGATGTGAGAGTTGGACTGTGAAGAAGGCTGAGCACCAAAGAATTGATGCTTTTGAAGTGTGGTGTTGGAGAAGACTCTTGAGAGTCCCTTGGACTGCAAGGACATCCAACCAGTCCATTCAGAAGGAGATCAGCCCTGGGATTTCTTTGGAAGGAATGATGCTAAAGCTGAAACTCCAGTACTTTGGCCACCTCATGCGAAGAGTTGACTCGTTGGAAAAGACTCTGATACTGGGAGGGATTGGGGGCAGGAGGAGAAGGGGACAACAGAGGCTGAGATGGCTGGATGGCATCACTGACTCGAAGGATGTGAGTCTGAGTGAACTCTGGGAGTTGGTGATGGACGGGGAGGCCTGGCGTGCTTCGACTCATGGAGTCGCAAAGGGTCGGACATGACTGAGTGACTGAACTGAACTGACTGAACTGATATCAGAAAAGTTTTTATGTAAAGAAAGCTGTCAAGCTCATGGTAGTAGATGCAAATATTCCAAAATTTTGGTTTTTGCTTAAAACTCAAATTTTATCATTGGCAACAAAAGCTGTCTGTTGTGTTCCTTGAAGTGACAGGTTTGTTTCATTTGTTATCAAGAAAACTCTTGGAAAACATCTAAGTCTGAATAAGTGTAGTATGTCTGTTAGTCGTTCTTTCAATTAAAAATGGTGATTGATGATAAAAGCAGCTGGCAGGGCTTGTAGCTCAAATTGCACCTGTGCATTTCCTCTTGAGAACCTTATACTATAGTATGCAGCAAAAATGCTCTATGTGTTCTGTCCATTTCATCACAAAAGTATTAAAATGATGTACTCAATGATCAGTATTTAATCAAAATTTTTAGTACCCAATTAGAGGTATTTTTAAGTGAAACCACCTTTTTAAATGCCAGTACTCTTAGTAGTAGTATATTGGAGGTACTGGCTTGATTTGGGTCAAGTTATCAGCAAACTACTGCACAATTGCATTCATCTCACACGCTAGTAAAGTAATGCTCAAAATTCTCCAAGCTAGGCTTCAGCAATACATTAGAAAAGTCAGAAGAACTAGAGATCAAATTGCCAACATCCGCTGGATCATGGAAAAAGCAAGAGAGTTCCAGAAAAACATCTATTTCTGCTTTATTGACTATGCCAAAGCCTTTGACTGCGTGGATCACAATAAACTGTGGAAAATTCTGAAAGAGATGGGAATACCAGACCACCTGACCTGCCTCTTGAGAAACCTATATGCAGGTCAGAAAGCAACAGTTAGAACAGGACATGAAACAACAGACTGGTTCCAAATAGGAAAAGGAGTACATCAAGGCTGTATATTGTTACCCTGCTTATTTAACTTATATGCAGAGTACATCATGAGAAACACTGGGCTGGAGGAAGCACAAGCTGGAATCAAGATTGCTGGGAGAAATATCAATAACCTCAGATATGCAGATGACACCACCCTAATGGCAGAAAGTGAAGAAGAACTAAAGAGCCTCTTGATGAAAGTGAAAGAGGAGAGTGAAGAGTTGGCTTAAAGCTCAACATTCAGAAAACTAAGATCATGGCATCCTGTCCCATCACTTCATGGCAGATAGATGGGGAAACAGTGAAAACAGTGGCTGACTTTATTTTGGGGGGCTCCAAAATCACTGCAGATGGTGATAGCAGCCATGAAATTAAAAGACCCTTACTCCTTGGAATAAAAGTTATGACCAACCTAGATAGCATATTCAAAAGCAGAGATACTACTTTGCCAACAAAGGTCCATCTAGTCAAGGCTATGGTTTTTCCAGTAGTCAGGTATGGATGTGAGAGTTGGACTGTGAAGAAAGCTGAGCACCGAAGAATTGATGCTTTTGAACTGTGGTGTTGGAGAAGACTCTTGAGAGTCCCTTGGACTGCAAGGAGATCCAACCAGTCCATCCTAAAGGAGATCAGTCCTGGGTGTTCATTAGAAGGATTGATGTTGAAGCTGAAACTCCAATACGTTGGCCACCTGATGCGAAGAGCTGATTCATTTGAAAAGACTCTGATGCTGGGAAAGATTGAGGGCAGGAGGAGAAGGGGATGACAGAGGATGAGATGGCTGGATGGCATCATCGACTCAATGGACATGGGTTTGTGTGGACTCTGGCAGTTGGTGATGGACAGGGAGGCCTGGCATGCTGTGATTCATGGGGTTGCAAAGAGTCAGACACAACTGAGCGACTGAACTGAACTGAACTGATCAGCAGTCTCATCCTTCCCTCTCCTGCCCCATCATTCCTTTTGTACCAGCAGTAGAAATGTCAACCTGGTGAAGAAGAAAGTTCTGATATTATTATTAAAATAGTTTTGACCTTTAGTTCTTCTGAATGGGTCTTGGAGTCAGTCCTGCAGGCATTGGTGGATCACAATTTGAAAAATTTTGGCTTAAATTTTGGCTCTGTAAATCCTTCATATCTTCTCAGTGTTTAAAAATGTCTCTAAGGAGATTTCAGTATAATTTTTTTCTTTTAATTTCAGCAAATTGGTCTGAATAACCTAGCTCATCATCTAAATAATTAGAAAGAGACATTTACTTGACTCGTTTAAAAACACACACACACACACAAAACTAACCATTTTTATAGCATTTTGTTGTTTATTCTTTGGCTTTTTAGCTCTTTACATTTTTCATATATTTTTATATTTTGAAGTTTTTGTTTTAACTGAGTTCAAATAGACCATATTTGGTTGAAATTATGTAAAATTCTGAGGGTATAAATTAGGGATATTCTAGAGGATATTTATATTTGCCTCTTGCAAAGAGTCAGGTAGTATTAGTCACTGGGGACCATTTTCTTCCCCTTGAGTATCTTGGTTAGTGTGGGGGTGAGTATCACATTGGCATTTGTGAACAACTAGAACAACTTCATCCTTCTCTTTGGCTTATTAAGCAAAATTCAAGTTTCAGTTGACTGATTTTTTTCATTTTATTCTTTACTTCCTCTTGAAACAATTGGTATTAGCGTGCCTATTTTTCTCTATTCAAGAATCTATTCATGTTTCATGAATGGGAGGGGATAACATTTGGAAAGAAGACCCTGAATTTGCCTGAGATGTTCTTTATTGTTTTCACAGTACTACTCCTGGCAAAAAATTGTATTTTTAAAATGTACCTATCTATTTTCTATCTCTCCCATTAGAATGTAAGCTCCAAAAATGCAGGGAAATTTTTTCTTGCTCCTTGTTGTTTCTCTGTGTCTAGTCTGGGACATGGCAGATTCCCAGCAAGTGTTTATTGAATGAATGAATGTGTGAAGTTCAAAATTCCATCTACTAATAAAATTAAGCAGTAAAACTGCTGCTCCACTTAAGCTGGCAACTGACAGCCTCAAATGCAGAATCTTGACTCTCAGTTTTCCCCAAGATCTTGTGCTTACTATCTTTGTAGGCTCCTATAGACATTTTAACTGTCTAGTCAATAGCCATTGCTTATGAATAAATTGAGTGTATCCCAGAGAGTGAAGATGATTTGCCTGTGGTCACAAAGGCTGGTTTCCAGTACAACTTGAACCACAAGTACCTGTGCATGTGTCATACACAAATCTTCACTTTTCATAACCATAAGAGACCAGAAGCATCCCCTAACTGATTAACATCAACTCCAAATGAGGAGTCTAAACAGGAAACACGAATTTGGGATTCATTTAGAGGCTGAGGAGATTTCCAGGTCAAAGTGTGAGTCAAGCAGAAAAAAGAAGGTTTAGGAGTTTGTTCTAAATCCATATTAATGATTACCCCTTTCTGACCATGAAAAGATTTCTTCTTATCAACTCTGGTCAGAGAATTTGAGCTAGGTAGACTAATGGATGTCTTCAAAATGAGTGCTACTTCTTCAATTTGTGAAACATTACATTTAAGCAAATAACAACCTTTCACTGCTTGATTCTGGTGTAGGGATAGATATCCACCTCTCATTTCTCCTGAAAGCCTGTGATAAATATGACTCATGTCTGTGTCAGATGAGCAATATCAAACCTTAGCATCATCTGTGTGCCTTTGAAATTCCTCTCTACCTTTCCCTGGTCTTGTCAAACCTGACACTTTAAGGGTAGATCTTTCTTAACAGCCTTGTACAGTTAAACTATATAACAAGCTAGTTTCCAACCATTTAATTTTCTTTTTTAACATTTGCTTTTGAAATTGCTTATTTGTTAGGGCATTCATCAAACAAAACCCACATTTTGACACCCACGTTAATATCAAAAGAGACCGTTTAATGAGCAGTGTTCTTATCAAGAAAAATGAAGAACTCTTGAATGGTAGAATAATCTAGATTGCACAAATAGTGTAACATTACTTCAGGAGAGGGAGGGAGGGGCTTGAGACCTTCCTAATGCCTGGATGGGGCAAGTCTTTCTGCTGCTATAGCCTTCCTGGGATTATTTCCCTGTTCTGCTGTTGTACTGGTGCATGAGGAGGCAAAATCAAACTAAAACAGGTTCTTGATTTAGGGAGAGATGAAGAAAGCTGGCCTCCTCCCCCATGACTCACCCAGTTGGCTATGAGGTTGAAGGAGTTTTTTTTAAGGCTGAGAGGAGAGTGGAGGAGGTAAGAGGAAAGCTCTGGAAGGCAATGCAGAAGTTGAGTCTTTTTAATAGTGCATAGGAAGGTGCAGATGTGGAGTAGATGGAAACTTGGACTTGCCAGAAAGCATGCAGTTTGCAGAGAAGTGATATTTGGAGAAATGAACATCCAAGGTAGATTGTAGGGCAAACCTATAAGGGTTGGTTGACAAGGAATCCCAGAATCCTCTGTGTTCATCCTTTTTGAGCCTGGGAAGTGTCTAGAATAGGACCTGTGGCCTAATAAATGCTCAATAAACAACAGCTGTAATTATTGTCGTGGATTCCTTGGGTCTCTGTTTTCCCAGGTGGAGCTAGTGGTAAAGAAGCTGCCTGCCCAGTGCAGGAGGCATAAGTGACACGGGTTTGATCCCTGGGTCGGGAAGATCCTCCAGAGATGGGAATGGCAACCCATTCCAGTATTCTTGCTTGGAGAATCCCATGGACAGAGGAACCTGGCAGGCTTCAGTCCATAGTGTCTCAGAGTCAAACATGACTGAAGCGACTTTGCACACACTTCACAAGTGATGTGGCAAAAAAAAAACAGTGAGCAACACTTTAAGAAAACAAAGGACCCACATATCTCAAATGCCTCTTCCTAATTGCTTGGCTATAGTCAAGTCATTTAAATTTTCTGGGCTCCAATTTCCCCATCTGAAAAAATGAGGGTAATGCCTGTCCTATTCATCAGCATGCTATGCAGCATTGAAAGAAGGAGAGTGAGATGATGAATATAATAATGTTTTATTAAAAAAAGGTATGAAGGATGGCATGTGATGATGGTGATGATGATATTCCTAGCTAATTCTGTGCTATGGAAATTTCACATCAATAACATGATGTGTTCTGATTAAAAACAACAACAACTCGTGAAGTAAGTATTCCACAGCTAAGGAAATTGAAGCTCAGAGATGATACTCAAGGTTGAATTGGACAAGTAAATAGTAGGATTCGTTTTCTAACTTAGGTCCGTGCTGTTTTTATTATGCCATGCTGCCTCTGCTTCTCATTATTAACTCATATTTATTAAGATTTCACTATAAGCCAGACATTACTCCACGGCCTCTGTATGTTTCACTGCATTTGGATCTTCACAGCACTACCCAGAAGGTATTTAAATAATGTTATCATCGTTTTAGTTGAGGAAATAATATCATCACTTACTGCTATTCTATTCATTGTACACGAGGCCAGCTCCAACCCTCGGAAAGCTTTCCTCTAACTGGGTCACAGAGGGTTCCAGCTGCCCACCCACTACCGGCCCCACAGGGATTCAGGAGAATGCTATTTATGTCTCCTGCCCTTCCCACAGAGCCTGGCACCCAGCTCCCTGGGGGAGGACTGCTCTTTGGAATTCCTGGCACGGTCTCCATTCTCCTCCTCCTCATACGCTGCTCATCTCTCCCAGTAATGCCTGTGTTCACTGTGTCTTGTAAGTCAGGCACAAGCAAGCGTGGTCTTAGCTGAGGGGTAGCAAATTGGTTACTGATCTCTAGTCTAGCATCTCACTCTTTGGAAAGGGTGCTAAGGGGTGAATTCCCAGCGGCAGGATCCTCACCTGCAGCCGGCCCTCTGGGAAAGTTTGTTGGAAGGATTTCTCCACCTACCAAGTCCAGGTTTTCTGTGCAGCTGGGTTTGCTGCGTGTCTCTGGGCATTTCCTTCCCTTCTCTGCAGCCCTTCTGGGCTTGGGGCTCTGGTAACCTAGGAAATGGTGGGGTGTGGGGGAAGGAGGCTTTGGTTGTGCCGAGAGCTGCCAGTGTGATGCCAGTGTGATTGTCAGCCTGGTGGGCTGGCCCTGAGGTGGTGGGTGTGTGAGAGGGTGTGCGTGGGTGCTGGGAGCCTGCTGCCTGTAGTTGCTGGAGTGCCGGCACAGGGCTGTGGGTGTGACTGCAGTGTGAGTGATGCACGGTGAGGGTAATTGTCAGGCGGATCAGATTTTTTCCTCTGTCTTTTTTCTTCTTCTTTTTTTTTTTTTCTCCTAATTTCTAGTAGGCAAAGAAATCCTCCTCTGCAACAGCGAGGTAATATTTTTGAAAAGCTTCCAAGGGGATGAATTATGTACTGTCTCAACTCCTCAGTGTTATTGATTCTCCAAGGCCTTGTGACTAATACTTCTTATTGAGGGGGCCTGGGGTCAGGGTGAAATTTGGGAGGCCAGATTTGCCTATTTTTTTGGTTTCACTGTGAAAGGGATGCAAGCCAAAAGCATCCTGGGGAAAACAAAACCTGTAGAGTCAGCCTTAGTTTGTGCATCCAGCATTCGCCCTCCACCCAAGTCTTCTGGTTGTACTAAGTCCAGCTTTGCTTGAGGGGAAACATCCCATCTGTTTATTCAAAACATGAGATTGGGTAAGGCTGGCCCCATGCCAATTTAGGGGTGGGCTCATAACCCAGACTCCAGTATATATCATGTAACTATCACAATGGTTGACTTAGGGATGAGCCTAGGACTTGATTAAAAACAATGAGGTCACACTTGAACTACTTAAAAATAGAGAAAAATTATTTTTTTATTGATCTCAGAAGTGAATGATGAAATTTAAAATTTTGATAATAATCTTACAGGAAGGCCCTGCGTGAAAATGAAGGTAATACAGGAAAAAGGAGACAGTCTAAGTGATGTCATTTGAGACCCTGGATCCAGCTGTTCTTGAGGCAGGTTCTACATCTAAACTTTCTCATCATGGGAACCCATAAGCTTTGTTCACACCATAATCAGTTTGAACTGGGTTTTCTGCCATGGAAAACCACTGCTTTTCAACTGGGAGAAATATTGCCCCTAGGGCACCTTTGGTGGTAACTGGAGATATTTTTAGTTGTCACAGGAGGGAATGGGGTTCCTATTGGCATCTAGTGGATGGATGCCAGGCGTGTTGCTAAATGTCCTACAGTGCACAGGATGGCCCCCTGAAAAGAAGTATTTAGTCCAAAATGTCAATATTACCAGTGTTGACAAATCTGATACACATGAATCTGTAAAATCGTGCTAATGGGTAACAAGGCTTTCTTTATCACCTCCGCCTTCCAGGGTCAGTTCCTTTTATTAGGGATAAAATCTTGGGTTAGAGACTCATGAGGGTCTTCCCTGGTAGCTCAGCCAGTAAAGAATCTGCCTGCAATGCAGGAGACCCAGGTTCGATTCCTGGTCGGGAAGATCCCCTGGAGGAGGGCATGGCAACCCACTGCACTATCTTGTCTGGAGAATCTCATGGACAGAGGAGCCTGGCAGGCTATAGTCCATGAGAACTCAAAGAGTCAGACACAACTGAGCAACTAACACACAATCGCACACATGCACACAAAACTCATGGAGGATCCTGCAGCCTCTTTGTTGCCCCAGAAGTGAAACTGTGCACAAAGCCAGCCCTGACTTAGCTCCAATGTCTTTGGCTTCCATATGAAAATTGCAAAAAGCCCAGATAAGGGCTGCATTTGGAGAAGGCAATGGCACCCCACTCCAGTACTCTTGCCTGGAAAATCCCATAGACAGAGGAGCCTGGTAGGCTGCAGTCCATGGGGTCTCGAAGAGTTGGACACGACTGAGCAACTTCACTTTCACTTTTCACTTTCATGCATTGGAGAAGGAAATGGCAATCCACTCCAGTGTTTTTGCCTGGAGAATCCCAGGGACGGTGGAGCCTGGTGGGCTGCCATCTATGGGGTCGCACAGAGTCAGACACGACTGAAGTGACTTAGCAGCAGCAGCAAGTGTCCTCATGGCATGACAGCTGGCTTCTTCTAAATGAATGATCTAGGAGAGAAAGCAAGGAAAATTTGCCCTATTCTTTATGACCTAGTCATACACCATTACTTCCACCATATTCTATTTTTAAAAGGGAGTCACTAAAGTATAACTCATCTAAAAGGAGGGGTATCAAACTCTACCACTTGAAGGTTGGAGTATAAAAGAATCTGTGGATATAATCATAGCATACATCTTTCCTGAATGAAATCTATGGCATAGCTCATAACTCTTCTGGTCATTCTCAGATAGTAAAACTGTCGAGCTTGGTCTAACAAACACTCTTACTCAGTTTTAAGTTACTCACTTCCCCCAGCTTGTGTTTATCCACTAAAGGGAAGGGCAATTTGGTTGATTCTGCCTTCTTTCTTTCTTCATTGTTTTCCCCTTTTATCTGCTACTATTGGGGGATTCCCGGTGGGTTGGGGCAAAGAATTTTAAGAAGGCATAGCCTGATTTTATTGATGTCTGTGTTTAGTTTAGCTGGGGCTTTTCTTATTGGGCCCTTTTTGAGGTCTGTGGGACTTCTTCTTTATAGGAGTCTTTTCAAAAGCAGATGCAGCTTGAAAATGAAATCTCTTCTGTACGGTCACTTAAAACCCTCTCCTTGCTGTCTTCTGTCTTCTCCTTGCTCTGCTACTACAGGCCACTCGAGCCATAGCCAAACTCTTGAATGATTTCTTAAAACTATTCTCATTTAGCTTTAGGTTAGGAGAAATACTCTTCCTACATTGAGGGTGATGATTAGTGGTTGAGACATTTACACCCAGCACAGTAGAAAAACTGTTCCAAGTAGTCTCCATCTACACCTTCAACCTTCAACTCCAAGGTGCTTGACGAACTAAAGACTAAAGAGACAATATAACATCTTTTAACATAAACTGATTTATGTACCCTCCTGCCTATAGTATTGCCTTCAGATGTTGAGGCGTCTGTAGAAGTCGAAAAGAATAGAAAAAAAAATTTACATTTCACATCCTGTTACATGTCTATAGAGTGACTGACAATTCATCATATTCAGTCAGTTCAGTTCAGTTGCTCAGTCATGTCCGACTGTTTGTGACCCCATGAATCACAGCACGCCAGGCCTCCCTATCCATCACCAACTCCCGGAGTTCACTCAGACTCATATCCATCGAGTTAGTGATGCCATCCAGCCATCTCACACTCTGTCATCCCCTTCTCCTTCTGCCCCCAATCCCTCCCAGCATCAGAGTCTTTTCCAATGAGTCAACTCTTCACATGAAGTGGCCAAAGTACTGGAGTTTCAGCTTTAGCATCATTCCTTCCAAAGAAACCCCAGGGCTGATCTCCTTCAGAATGGACTGGTTGGATCTCCTTGCAGTCCAAGGGACTCTCAAGAGTCTTCTCCAACACCACAGTTCAAAAGCATCAATTCTTTGGTGCTCAGCCTTCTTCACAGTCCAACTCTCACATCCATACATGACCACAGGAAAAAGCCTAGCCTTGACTAGATGAACCTTTGCTGGCAAAGTAATGTCTCTGCTTTTGAATATGCTATCTAGGTTGGTCATAACTTTCCTTCCAAGGAGTAAGCGTCTTTTAATTTCATGGCTACAGTCACCATCTGCAGTGATTTTGGAGCCCCCAAAAATGAAAAGTCTGACACTGTTTCCACTGTTTCCCCATGAATTTCCCATGAAGTGATGGGACCGGATGCCATGATCTTCGTTTTCTGAATGTTGAGCTTTAAGCCAACTTTTTCACTCTCCACTTTCACTTTCATCAAGAGGCTTTTTAGTTCTTTGCTTTATGCCATAAGGGTGGGGTCATCTGCATATCTGAGGTTATTATTATTTCTCCCGGCAATCTTGATTCCAGCTTGTGTTTCTTCCAGTCCAGCGTTTCTCATGATGTACTCTGCATATAAGTTAAATAAGCAGGCTGACAATATACAGCCTTGACGTCCTCCTTTTCCTATTAGGAACCAGTCTGTTGTTCCATATCCAGTTCTAACTGTTGCTTCTTGACCTGCATACAGATTTCTCAAGAGGCAGGTCAGGTGGTCTGGTATTCCCATCTCTTGAAGAATTTTCCACAGTTTACTGTGATGCACACAGTCAAAGGCTTTGGCATAGTCAATAGAGCAGAAATAGATGTTTTTCTGGAACTCTCTTGCTTTTTCCATGATCCAGTGGATGTTCACTGGGATGACCCAGAGGGATGGTACAGGGAGGGAGGAGGGAGGAGTGTTCAGGATGGGGAACACGTGTATATCTGTGGCGGATTCATGTTGATATATGGCAAAACCAATATAATATTGTAAAGTTAAAAAATAAAATTAAAAAAAAAAATAAAACCAGCTTGAAGATCAGGAAGTTCACAGTTCACGTATTGCTGAAGCCTGGCTTGGAGAATTTTGAGCATTACTTTACTAGCATGTGAGATGAGTGCAATTGTGTGGTAGTTTGATCATTCTTTGGCATTGCCTTTCTTTGGGATTGGAATGAAAACTGACTTTTCCAGTCCTGTGGCCACTGCTGAGTTTTCCAAATTTGCTGATATATTGAGTGCAGCACTTTCACAGCATCATCTTTCAGGATTTGAAAGAGCTCAACTGGAATTCCATCACCTCCACTAGCTTTGTTCATAGTGATGCTTTCTAAGGCCCACTTGACTTCACATTCCAGGATGTCTGGCTCTAGGTCAGTGATCACACCATTGTGATTATCTGGGTCATGAAGATCTTTTTTGTACAGTTCTTCTGTGTATTCTTGCCACCTCTTCTTAATATCTTCTGCTTCTGTTAAGTCCATACCATTTCTGTCCTTTATCAAGCCCATCTTTGCATGAAATGTTCCTTTGGTATCTCTGATTTTCTTGAAGAGGTCTCTAGTCTTTCCCATTCTGTTGTTTTCCTCTATTTCTTTGCATTGATCACTGAGGAAGGCTTTCTTATCTCTTCTTGCTATTTTTTGGAACTCTGCATTCAGATGTTTATATCTTTCCTTTTCTCCTTTGCTTTTCACTTCTCTTGTTTTCACAGCTATTTGTAAGGCCTCCCCAGACAGCCATTTTGCTTTTTTGCATTTCTTTTCCATGGGGATGGGCTTGATCCCTGTCTCCTGTACAATGTCACGAACCTTAGTCCATAGTTCATCAGGCACTCTATCTATCAGATCTAGGCCCTTAAATCTATTTCTCACTTCTACTGTATAATAATAAGGGATTTGATTTAGGTCATACCTGAATGGTCTAGTGGTTTTCCTTACTTTCTTCAATTTCAGTCTGAATTTGGCATTAAGGAGTTCATGATCTGAGCCACTTCATCATATTATAGAGTCTTAAACATCAGCTTAGATATATTTTCTCCTACCAATGAGGTCCAAAAACGTCATGTCCATGCTCCAGAGCAACAAAGCTTTAATTCTAAAACTCCTAATGTGATTTTTAATTTTTAGATTCAAATTTTGATCATGAAATGTGATTGGGGGAGTGTAAAGTGCTATACCCATTTAACCCTCTAAGAAAACCTCAACTCCATGCTTATGAGCACAGTGGTGTCCTGGCAAAGATAATAGTCTTTCTGAAGAACCTACCCTATTGACTCTTTGAAAAGCCTGGTTTAATCACAAGCCCTGAGGCATTCACACACATTTATTATTGATACAGCACTTAACCTTCTGGCCTTCCAACACTTTTTCCTGATAGAACCCTTCACTTTACCTGCTATGCTCATGTTTCTGATGGAAGTTAACTTTGCAGGATGTCAGGCAAAGGCTGTGGTAGGCTCACAGTCCTGCCAATGGCTTAGAACCTTAATTTTATCATCACTCTGAGAAATGGGACCAAATATATAATTTATAGAGAAAAAAGCATGTATCTTTCTCTTTGCACTAAAACACTTTAGTGCTCTATTTATGAGTCTGTTATGATATTTTAATCTCCATATTATATAGATTCTTGTATATGACTTATCTTTCCTATCAAACCCTATACTTCCGTATTTGTCTCCTAATCACCTACTGTTCCTCATCCCATTCTCCATATCCAGATAGGGAAGAATAGGTATATATTTGACTCTTTAATTAATTATTAATGTGGGTAAGTGTGTGTGTTAGTTGCTCAGTCTAGTCCAACTCTTCATGAGCCCTTGGGCTTAGCTTGCCAGACTCCTCTGCCCATGGAGTTCTTTAGGCAAGAATACTAGAGTGGGCTGCCATTCCCTTCTCCAGGGGATCTTTCCAACCCAAGAATCAAACCAGGGTCTCCAGCATTGGAGCCAGATTCTTTACCATCTGAGCCACCAGGGAAGTGAGTGAATGAGTGAATAATTAGATGAACCATTGGAGATCTAAAGAATAGAATGTTCTCAGCAAATCCACTTTACTAAACTCCACATCTCCATTTTAGAGAATCAACTTTGTCCTCTTGTCATCACCTTATTTCTCAAAAAAAAAAAAAAAAAAAAATTTCCCCAAGTGTCCACAGATTGAATCAAGGACAATCATCTGGCCCAAAAGGATTCTTCTTCTGTTTCTTTTTTTCTTCTTTATGACTGTGCTGGGTCTTTGTTGCAGCATACAGGCTTCCTCTAGTTGGAATGCGCTTCTCTCATGCCACACGGGTTTTAACTGCCCCACAGCATGTAGGATCTTAGTTCCCCAAACAGGGATCAAACCCCAAAATGATTATTCTTGGAATTTGAATTTGTGAAATTATTTGAATTAACCTTTGTCAAGCAGTCCTGATGAAGCATGTTTACGGAGAGCAGAATTTAGGATGAGCGTAGAGAGAAGCAGCGACAGGATGGTTTGGCCCTTAAGAGAACAGTCAGTTTAGCTTTCAAAGGCTTTTCAGTCTCTGATGACTTTTCAGCTCCTGCTTCTGGGTTCTACACTTCTAATCTAGAGTTCATGGATACTCCTTTCCATGTTGTAACATAGCTGACTTCTCTTATCATTTTGGTTTCAACTTGAATGAGTGTCATCTCCTGGTAGAAGCCTTCTCTTTAGAGTCTCAGTTGTTACGCTCTTTATCCCAAGTCACTCTGCTTTATTTTCTCCAAATCACTTAGCACCACAAATGGGTGTTTGACTTTTATATTATGTATTATCCGTTTCCCCTACAAGAATTCATCACATGACAACAAATGAAGTGAAGTGAAAGTCGCTCAGTCGTGTCCAACTCTTTGTGACACCATAGACTATACAGCCCATGGAATTCTTTAGGCCAGAATACTGGAGTGGGTAGCTGTTCCCTTCTCTAGGGCATCTTCCTAACAAATACCTCATCTATTTGGTTCACCACTCTTTTCCCAACACTATAAAATACTGTTTTTGTATCAGAGGCCTGAGTAAATAATTTTTGAATAAATAATAGATATAATAAATCCTTCTTGTTACCTCAGCTATTTTGAGGTTCCATTATTCCAACATAAAAGTACCAACCTCCGAGCATGGAAGCTATAGGCATATCAGTGCCCATGTTACTGAAAGGTCTCCTAAAATAATCATCCACTTCATCGTCTCCACCAGGTCCAAAGCAAGAAGCCTATAAACAGTCTTCCCGACATCTGATCTGCATCGTCCCTTCAATCCCTTCTGCCCCAGTCTCCTCAAACTGGTCAATTTTATATTTACCTACATCTGGAGACTACTGGAGAGTATTCTCACACTTTTCCATATTATTAAGCCCTTCAAATCATGTGTCAGTTTTCCTATTATGCAGGTGCTTTGCAAATGGTGATGGTGAGGGTACTGATTTAACTTAGTCTGAAGCCTTTTTATGTAATGATAGTCAGGAGTAAATTATCATAAAATGTTGGAACACAGTTCCCACCTGTTTAATGTTGAAACTCTTCTGAAGGAGTTTCAGGGGAGATTAAAGATGTACAGCCAAGTACTCATCTTGCCTGGGAAGGAAGTGAGAAATTCCACCTTGTAAAGGTCATCCAGAAACTCAGAAGCACTCAGAGTTCTGTGTAACAGATGTGGCAGCAAGTCCACCACGTGATTCATTGCACAGTACATTCAGGGCTATTGATCTCCTATTGGCAATCAGAGCCCCACGCATCCTCTCAGGAATGACGTGTGGGAGTGCATTGTTCAGTTCTAAGGTACTGAGTGTGCGGGGGCTGCGCCTGCTATGTAGCAGGCTCCAAATGAGTCAGATGTCTGTTAGGAATGTTGCTTTGAATCTGTTGCCTGTGCTTTCTGTCTCACATTGCCCAAAAGTACCTTTCCAATAACTTTTACTCACATTTCACGGTTTAAAATGGCCCAGACTGAAGATGACCAATACGGCTGAGTCAAACCCCAAAAAGACCACTGAAGATACTGCAATACCTATGGTGTCACAGAGGGACAGAATGGGTAGAGCATGGATTGTCAGAGTCAGATGAGCTTGCATTTGAATCTCAGCTCCGTTATTCCCTAGCTGTCAGACCTTGGGAAAGATATTTCACTTTAAGTCTTAATGTTCTTTGTGTTCAAATATTATTGGCATGCCAAACAAAATTGACCTCATAGGATTGTGGTGATTAACGACTAAAGTGACATAAGCAGATCTCTTCATCACAGTGCTGGGAGATGGTAGACACTCGTTTTTCCCCCTGGAACCTCAGTTCCTTTTTAAATAAGAAGAATACTAATAATATATCAGATCAGATCAGTCACTCAGTCATGTCTGACTCTTTGCGACCCCATGAATCGCAGCATGCCAGGCCTCCCTGTCCATCACCAACTCCTGGAGTTCACTGAGACTCACGTCCATCGAGTCAGTGATGCTATCCAGCCATCTCATCCTCTGTTGTCCCCTTCTCCTCTTGCCCCCAACCCCTCCCAGCATCAGAGTCTTTTCCAATGAGTCAACTCTTCCCATGAGGTGGCCAAAGTACTGGAGTTTCAGCTTTAGCATCATTCCTTCCAAAGAAATCCCAGGGCTGATCTCCTTCTGAATGGACTGGTTAGATCTCCTTGCAGTCCAAGGGACTCTCAAGAGTCTTCTCCAACACCACAGTTCAAAAGCATCAATTCTTTGGCACTCAGCCTTCTTCACAGTTCAACTCTCACATCCACACATGACCACAGGAAAAACCATAGCCTTGACTAGATGGACCTTTGTTGGCAAAGTGACGTCTCTGCTTTTGAATATGCTATCTAGGTTGGTCATAACTTTCCTTCCAAAGAGTAAGCGTCTTTTAATTTCATGGCTGCAGTCACCATCTGCAGTGATTTTGGAGCCCAGAAAAATAAAGTCTGACACTGTTTCTACTGTTTCCCCATCTATTGTGGTGGGACCGGATGCCATGATCTTCGTTTTCTGAATGTTGAGCTTTAAGCCAACTTTTTCACTCTCCTCTTTCACTTTCATCAAGAGGCTTTTGAGTTCCTCTTCACTTTCTGCCATAGGGTGGTGTCATCTGCATATCTGAAGTTATTGTTATTTCTCCCGGCAATCTTGATTCCAGCTTGTGTTTCTTCCAGTCCAGCGTTTCTTATGATGTACTCTGCATATAAGTTAAATAAACAGGGTGACAGTATACAGCCTTGATGAACTCCTTTTCCTATTTGGAACCAGTCTGTTGTTCCATGTCCAGTTCTAACGGTTGCTTCCTGACCTGCATACAAATTTCTCAAGAGGCAGGTCAGGTGGTCTGGTATTCCCATCTCTTTCAGAATTTTCCACAGTTTATTGTGATCCACACAGTCAAAGGCTTTGGCATAGTCAATAAAGCAGAAATAGATGTTTTTCTGGAACTCTCTTGCTTTTTCTATGATCCAGTGGATGTTGGCAATTTGATCTCTGGTTCCTCTGCCTTTTCTAAAACCAGCTTGAACATCAGGAAGTTCATGGTTCACATATTGCTGAAGCCTGGCTTGGAGTAAAGTAAAGCATTACTTTACTAGTGTGTGAGATGAGTGTAATTGTGTGGTAGTTTGAGCATTCTTTGGCATTGCCTTTCTTTGGGATTGGAATGAAAACTGACCTTTTCCAGTCCTGTGGCCACTGCTGAGTTTTCCAAATTTGCTGGCATATTGAGTGCAGAACTTTCACAGCTAGTATATGCTCATTCATGCACTTTTAATTATTGGGGCAGACATAGTCAATTGTTTTCCCGATTCTATTTTTCTGTGTTAACAGAATCCTAAATAATGTGCCCAGTTTAAAAGCTACATTTCTTATCTTCTCTTGAGACTGGGACCAGTTATGTGATCTGAACTTCGCAACAGTTTTAGACTCAGAGGTTTACTATGGATTCTTGGAAACCTCTGCCACTCCTTTGTTGCTTCCTCTTTCTGTTTTCCTGCCTGCCATGTACATGTGAGCCTGCTGGGGAGAAGCCCTCTGGCTTCCATCAGGCAGCTATGAGGGTGTAAGCCCCTTATAAGGGATGATGGAACAAGAAGATAGAAGGATCCTGGGGCATTCTGGACTCTCTGTACTAGCCCTGGAATATCTCTAGACTTTTAATTTATGGAAAAGATCTCTTCTATTTGGTTAAACTTTTATAATTGAGTTTTGTATACATGCAACCAAATGCAGTCCCTAACCAATATATGTAATATCTTAATCATTACTCCAATAAGTTTTTTGGCCATTGTTGTTATCAAATCTATTTTATATTAAGGATATTGAGACATAGGCAAGTAATCTACCCAAGGTCGCAAGCAATTCAGCTAGTAAGTGAAGCAGGGGTTTGTACTTAAAATCTGTAAGTACAGCAGAACCTGTGCTTAAAACAGTAAATATAAAATGGGGGATGACAATGTTTCTTCCCTAGTCTTCCTATTTTACAAATCTTTGAGCCTACATTTGTAACCTCAAAACTTGCTCTGACTGCCTGATCTTTTTGTAAAAATTTCTTTGAATTCTCCCAGACCACAGTGCTGTTGGAAGATGTTTAAGCTCATGTGGTTATTCTGGCATTAACTAACTGTGATCCTAGGCCAGTCATTTAGCTTCTCTGGTCATTTTATGGTAAGAGGGCAGCATATTATTTCTAGTCATCCCTTATTTCTAACTGTCTGTGATTCTAAAGGTGAATTTAATAGATTTTTAATTATTCCATTGGCTGATCATCAAAGTTTTACTTTATCTAGTTCCATCTCATGACCCAGAGGGTATTGAATAAATATTAATTAATAACTGTACTAGGGATAAAGCAACCTTTTTTTTTTTTCCATTCTCTCACTTTCCCTCTAAGTCATTGGCTTTTTATTCTTTTTATTTTCATCTAAAATCCAACATCTCATTAGATGATTTGGGGGAACTGATCCAGTCAAGATCAAAGACCATTGCTTCCAAAGGATGAAGCTTACTTCAGTCAGGGAAGAAGCAAAGGGAACAAATCAAAGGCCTTGAAAAGTCATATTTGGGGTAAAATAAAAAAAGGAAAAGTACAAACCATCCCTTAGGTGAAGGAATGGGGTTGGTATGTGGATTCAGAGAAACAGTCTTCAAATAAGAAATAACAAATCAAAGCAGCTTTAGTTGGAAGGAAGAACAAAGCACAGTAGTAAACAAAAGGGAGGATTGGTATTGTTTTGAAGTTTTTTAGAAAGATAAGCCGTGACCAGAGCATTGAAAATTATTAAAAGAGAGTTGAGCTAAAGGAATAATATTTGTATTGTGAATGATCAAAATATATCAATTAAGTAGGTAGAAAGTGCTTTACCTTAAGCAGAATCTTTATCTGGAGGAGATCATGTCAAGAAAAAGTTTTGAAACTTATAACATACTGTTGTAACACTGCAATGGGTTAGGAGAAGGCTGCTGTCTGCAAGCCAGGGAGAGCATCCTCACCAAGAACAAAACCTGCCAGCACCTTAGTCTTCGGCTTCCCAGCCTCCAGAACTGTGGGAAGTAGATGCGTATTGTTTAAGCAACCTAGTGTGGTATTTTGATATAGCAGCTCGAACTGACTAAGACAGACTTCATGAAGTTCTTACAGAAGATTTAAGTTCAACCTGGAAAATCCCATGGATGGAGGAGCCTGGTAGGCTGCAGTCAGAGTTGGACACGACTGAGCGACTTGACTTTCACTTTTCACCTTCATGCATTGGAGAAGGAAATGGCAACCCACTCCAGTGTTCTTGCCTGGAGAATCCCAGGGACAGGGGGGCCTGGTGGGCTGCCGTCTCTGGGGTCGCACAGAGTCGGACACGACTGAAGCGACTTAGCAGCAGCAGCAGCAGCATGTCGGCATTGTTGTTCAGTTGCTAAGTCGTGTCTGACTCTTTGCGATCCCATGGACTGCAGCATGCCAGACTTTCCCGTTCTTCACCAGCTCATGGAGTTTGTTCAAACTCATGTTCATTGAGTCAGTGACGCCATCCAACCATCTCATCTTCTGTTGCTGCCTTCTCCTCCTGCCCTCAATCTTTCCCAACATCAGGGTCTTTTCCAATGAGTCAACTCTTCACATCAGGTGGCCAAAGTATCAGAGCTTCAGCTTCAGCATTAGTCCTTCCAGTGAATATTCAGGGTTGATTTCCTTTAGGATTGCCTGGTTTGATCTCCTTGCTATCTATCCATGGGACTCTCAAGAGTCTTCTCCAATACCACAATTGGAAAGCGTCAGTTCTTCGGTTCTCAGCTTTCTTTATGGTCCAGCTCTCACATCCATACATGACTATTGGAAAATCCATAGCTTTGACTGTACAGACCTTTGTCAGCAAAGTGATGTCTCTCTCTGATTTTTAATGCACTGCCTAGGTTAGTCATAGCTCCTCTGTTCTTGGAATTCTCTAGGTAAGAATACTGGAGTGGGCAGTCATTCTCTTCTCCAGGGGATCTTCCTGACTCAGGGATCAAATCCAGGTCTCCTGCATTGCCTGCAGATTCTGTACTATCTGAGCCACCAGAGAAGCCCATGTTGGCATTAATACAGAGAAAATCAACACGGGATAAGGAAAGCAGCATGGGAATTGAAGCCATAGTTACTTTCCAAACTCTTTCTCTAATTAATTTGCTAACATCTTTGAGACTCAGTTTACCCATCTAGAAGTAGAATTAGTAATATCTACAGCAAGGATTATTTGCACTACATAAAAATAACACAAGTCTTCTTGTGAAATGACTGATATGTAGTAGCTATTCAATAAAAACTAATTCTTCATTCTGGTAACAATAGGTAAATTTTCTTCTCTTATTTTGTGAAACTTCAGTTTTACTTGCTTTAAAGCCCATATTTTAGAATCCAGTTTTCATGCAAATAAAATCTGTAAGAAGAGTACACTGTGAATAGTTCTGTAATGAAAGATGCATTAAAAAAGCATAATTTGTATTTTTATAATATGCTATATACAGACTGCTTGTATCTTATCATACTTATAACTGAAGTTTTCACTTTTCAGGAATTTTGACATTTGTTTGGAGAGCCTCACTTGACCTCTTTTTGGGGAGCTGAATTGGACTGAACGTGAGGTACCATTTTTTTCTCATGAGGTACTGAGTTTTCTCAGAAAATAGGGAAAGCTATTTTCTCCAGACCAAATATGTTTATTGCACTTCATGTGGAATGAAAGTAAATCACCTTACTAGAAACACCGTGAACATTCTGGATTTAATTAAAAATATGGCAGAGCTAGAGAAATTTGTTTTTGAGTTTCTTAGATAGACTGTATTTCATGGAGTCATTTTTATTTTATCAATTACTCTCTAGGAAATGAACACAGAGTTTAGGCTCTAGTATGGAAAAAAGTGTGTGAAAGACTTAGAGCTTCCTTTGAATACATGTTTTGTGCATTTTTTCAGGACACTTTAAGGCTGACATTACTCAGAATTACTAATAGAATTTAACTGATACATTGGTTGTGGACGATTGGACAATAGTTAGTTTTGTTTTATGTGATACAGGTTTTTAATACATGTATAAATCTGGATAAGAAGCTAACTGGAGAAGTGGACCTGTGAGCTCTAATTGATGCTCACTTTCCTACAACAAGTTAGTTTCATGGAACACTCTAGGCTGCCATTAGATCTAAGCCTCTCAAACTCTGTATTATGGATGGTCCTACTGCATAAAAATAAGCCAGTCCTCAGACCCTTTACAAATTCCTTGGAGTACAATGTAGAAATCTCTTTTTTAAAGAAGCTTTCCAGATGATTCCATGAGCATCAATGTGATTTCCTATCACCCTTGTGGTCAAAAATCCCACAGCCTCTGTATGTGATACAGAGGTGGTTACACTGTGATGTTCAGTTATTTAAAGACTTAAGCACTGCTTAAGGAAGTGAAATACACCAAAGGTACATGGCAGGGGACCTACAAAGTCACAGGATGAAATCAACATTAGGAACCTTCATGTCTGGCGATGACCACCAGTGCTGAGATCAAAAATAACCGTCATTAGATTCTGTCAGTCACTGGAACTACACCATCTTGAAGAGAGGCTGCTGTAAGTCGTGATGATGAATACCCTGCCAGTATCTTTGGGAACTGCCAATAAGGAGAGAAACTGCCTACTTCTTGTTTCTTTGAACTTCGGAAGAACCTGTCATTACGCATTGATGGGCATCATCACATTTCAGCAGATATTTCTGTTTTATTGGCTTGGGGTTAATTAAGAGAATAATAATTTGTGGGATAACCTTATAATAAAATAATATTATGATTCTATTTCAGAATTCCCTCTGGACTTGATCTCTCAGGAGACTAGAGGTCACTGCCTTTGATGCATTATTCAATAAAGGGAAAGAAATAAGGTAAGGAGGGAGGCTCTGGAATTGCCGGGAACAGATTCTTCCTAACTGGAGAAACCATAAAACTGGCTCCAGCTTTGGATTCCCAGAGTGACTTGAGTAAAGAGGGCTACAGAATAGAGATGAAATCACAGGCTGGATCATTTTCTGAAGGCTGTTGCTATTAAGTAGCACATACTAGGTGGCTTAAAAGATCAGAAATACATTGTCTCACAGTCCTGGAGGCTAGCTGTCCAAAATGAAGGTTTTGGCAGAGCCATGATCTCGCTTAAGACTCTAGGGTAGGAGTGTTCTTTGCTTCTCCCTTATTTCTGCTGACCACAGCTGATCCTCAAATGTTTCTTGGCTTTAGATTCATCATTCCAATCTCTTCTTCCATCGTCACATGGCCTCCTCTCTGTGTTTCTCTGTGTTCTCTTATAGAGACACTAGTCATTAGATGGGGGCCAACTGTTACGTAGTATGGCCACAATTTAATTCTGTCTGCAAAGACCCTATTTGCAAATAAGGTTATACGTTGAAGTTCTGGGTTGACATGAATTTTGGGGGGTGGATGCCATTAAACCAATACACAATTGGTAAGATTTGAATTTCTTTAAAATGCACAACTTTCAATGAGCTAAAGGACAAAATGACCCTTAAAATTGGAAAAACAGCTATTTACAAGGTCTGATTTTTTTTTTTTTTAATTTTTCTGAATGGCTGTGTCCATTGCCCATGTCATACAGATAACTAGTTTGCTTGGATGACAGTACCTGTGTTTTGGACTGAAAACTTGAAAAAGATGTGATTAAGGAGAACTAGATATTCAACCATTTCTCAGAGTCTCCATCATTAGTCTTTTCATGAAAAGAAAAGAACACCAAAAATTAAGAAAGATTTCGCTAGGGAATTAAAAAGAAATTATCTGATTGTCACACATCATACTACAAGGCAAATGAGCTGATGAAATTAGTTGGCCTTTTTAACACAGTTCCAAAAAGTAGATCATAATGTGGGAGTTCAATATGGTGAACCCTGAATGGCTTCAGAGTCTAAGAAATTTTTCTTAGTGAACAGCTTGAAGATAAGCTTTACATAAACCCCATTTTCCCCTGGTATTATTTTTTCATTATATGATTGCACAAACATCTTATTGGTATAAAACTTTCCAATGCTGCCCATTTTTGTACAAATCATTTTCAGTATAAGAAGAAAAATGATGATGAAGGATTTGGTAGAGTAGTCTATGGTTCTTCATTGTGGCAACAAAAGCTATTTGAGCATTTATTTTTAGAAAAAGGAAACTCTTTTATAATAACAAAATGCTTCCCTGGTGGCTCAGATGGTAAAGAATTGGCCTGCAACTCAGGAGACGTGGGTTCGATATCTGGTCAGGAAGATCCCCTGGAGAAGGGAATGGCTATGCGCTCCAATATTCTTGAGTGGATAATTCCATGGACAGAGGAGCCTGGCGGGCTACAGTCTATGGGGTCGCAAGAGCCGAACACGACTGAGTGACTAACACTTCCACTTCCTTTCAATATGAAAACTGGATAGATTTGTCTAGTAGAATCCAAGTGAAGTGAAGTGAATTTGCAAAGTTGTGTCTGACTCTTTGTGATCCTATGGACTGTAGCCCACTAGGCTCCTCCATCCATGAGAGTTTCCAGGCAAGAATACTAGAGTGGGTTGCTATTTTTTCTCCAGGGGGTTTTCCCAACCCAGGGATTAAACCTGGGTCTCCCGCATTGCAGTCAGACTCTTTACCATCTGAACCACCAGGGAATCCCCTAGAATCCAAGAGTCAGAGCCTAAAATTCTGGCAGAGACAGAGAGAAGTTAATAAGAATTGACACAATTTATTAAGTAGCTAAACAACTTTCAAAAGGAATTGACCTGAAATCAAATACGTTTAACACTTCTGGAAGCACAGAGAGAAATTCCCTTGCACATTTAATGCAGGCATGAATTTATCTTTTGAGAATTTTTTTATGGGCACTTTTGCCCTGATGTTAGTAATTTGTGTCTCTCTGAGGGAGTGATACTTGTTAGGGATGCAAAAAGGACATGATATGATATTATTTTTGTAAAAATTTTTACCATAGAAAATTTTCATTTCTTCAATCAAGGGGATGGACTAGTATACTCTAAATCCATATTATTTCCCTGAGAGAATCTAATCCTCATCTCTCTCCTAGTTCAGGTCTGGAGGCTTTCCATCCTCTGCCTCCACTCCCCAGCCATCCCTCCCTATCAGCTGAACTCCTCTGATCAATGGATCAGAGATCACTAAGCTGAAATGGTCAACTTTGCAATGTCTCTTGGTATAGCCTCACAGGATACTATCTTAAATGTAATATCCAAAGGACTGTGTGTGTTTGGAACTAGTTCCCCAAATTCAGAGCAATCTGCCTGCTGCTTCTGAAAGATCAGTCTGCCTTTAGCAGTTGAGCCTCAGCAATAGAAGCAGCACAGAAGAGATAGTGTGATTCTTGTTCCTCTTTATCCTCCAGCTGAATATTATTTTTAGGTCAAGCCTGATCCCTTTCTCTACCCCAAACTATGGGATGATGCTAATTTGTGAAGTTTAGGTGCAGTATAAGCTAATGATTTATTCATGTCAGAAGAAATTGCTCTCTACCTCTGATAATTGTGGATTATATTGAGGAATCACACACATTAGGGGCATTTAACTCCCTCTTTTGAAGCAGACATATTTGGCTACTGGAATACACCAGATGCTATGGCAATGGAGATGATGTGTGATGTTGGTTTCTGATTTGCATATAGAAATAAATGCTTGTGGCAAAAAAGACAAAGCATGAATAGAAAGGGAAATTCCTTCCAGGACCCTGATGATCAGTAAAATATTAGTACCCATTAATATTTGTTTTGACTAGAGTTTTTGTAAATTCTCTTTAGCTGCAATTTTACATAGAGAATAAGCATAGTAAATGATTGTTTTCTAGGTGGAGAATTATCTAGATTATAATTATTTTACTCTGTTACAGAATATTAACTGTAGCTTCCATGGAGTCCACACACACATGGAGAGAGAAGTAATCGTGATAGATATAGACTCAGCTCCATTCTATTTGCAACCTTTGATTAAGCCTATTTTTAGCCATTCTGCATTGACTAATGCTTTATTAATATATGGTATCTATCCTACTTTGGCTTATAAGATGGAGAAAGCAATGACTAATTACTAGTCATGCACACACCTATGTAGGATATATTTTTAGAGTCTATATTGAGAAATCTATATTGTAAAGTACCTCTCCAACTTTTTGCTGTAATTACACACAGAAGGTTCAAGTCAATAAAATAATGTTGCTCTCCCCAAAGTGTAGTAGATGGTTGTTTTGAAGCTTTCCCAGTGTCCTTATTTAATTGCCGTGGGCCGAGAGAATTGATATGTACTTTTTTTGTTCAAAATAAATTTCCTTAATTAATGAATTTTCATGACCAGAAAGTCTGGTTTAAAGCCTACATACAAGTTGACCATTAGTTTTCTAATTCCAGCTAAACCCCTCAAACCTTTGCTTATTTTTATGTGTGGAGAGACAAGAAGACATGACCCTTCATTTCAGTCTGGATTTTGAGCTCATTCTTGACTGCCACTAACCAAGGTCAAATGTGAAGAGATTTCTCCTACCAAGCATCACACTCTTGAATCTCAGCCAATCTGCTTTCTTGACTTACTTTTTTTAGACTGCTTGCAGCAATAAGCCCATTTGGTTGGTTAAAACAGAGCTAATACATTCATTCATGCAAATAAATATTTATTAAGTACTATATTGGATTGACTAGTGTCCCTCAAAAATTCATGTCTACCAAGAACCTCAGAAAATGACCTTATTTGGAAACAGGATTGCTGCAGAGGTAATGTATTAAAATGAGGTCATGCTGGATCAGGGTAGGCCTGAAATTCAATAACAGCTGCTGTTATAAGAAGATTTGGTGATGGAGACAGAAGTTGGAGGGATGCAGTTACAAACTAAGGAATGTCAAAGGTTGCCAGCAGCCACAAGAAGCTGGAAGAAGCAAGGGAGAATTCTCTAGAGCCTTCTGAAGAAGCATGGCCCTGCCAACACCTTGATTTCAATCTTCTAACCTCCAAACCTGTAGGAGAATAAATTTTTGTTTCTTAAGTTATCAGTTTGTGGTAATTTGTTACAGCAGTCCTAGAACGTTAATACACATTCTTACTGTGGACCAGTAATTGTCCCAGTTAATTGATGTACTGCATGAACTAAGTCAGTAGTCCTTTTTCTCACAAACCTTGATAATGGAGGATATCCTATTCATTTGTTTGGAAAGGTAGAAGCACAGATCAAAAGTATAGTCAACATTTATTGAAATATTATTTTCATTGTTCTTAAAATGTTATATACTGAATCATCTCACCCAAAAATGTATATATTGAAGCCCTAAGCTCAGAGTTTGACTGTATTTGGAAATAATGCTTTTAAAGGGGTGCTTACATTAAAATGAAGCTGTCAGGCTGAACTTTAATCCAATCTGACCACTTTTTTTAATAAGAAGGGAGACTTTAGTTATACACAGGGCACCAGGGCTGTGTAAGCACAGAGGAAAGATGATGTGATGACCCAGGGAGAAGGAAGCCATCTGCAAGTCAAGGAGATGGGCCTCAGAAGCAACAACCTTGCAGATACCTTGGTCTCAGACTTATAGCTTCCAGACTGTAAGAAAATACGTTTCTATTGTTTAAGCCACCCAGTCCATGGTATTTGTTATGACAGCCCTAGCAAATTAACATAAGGATTTACACATATTAATTCATTTAATTTTTATAACAGTGCAGAGTGGTAGGTTTTATTTTCCCAATTTTAAAAAAGAAAAAAAAAAAAAAAAAAAACTCTCCTGTGATCATCTGAATAATGTCCCCCCAGAGATATCCAGGTCTAGTCCATGGGCCTTGTGACTATCATCTTATATTTTAAAAGGGTCTTTGTGGATATGATCAGATTTAGAATCTTGTGTTGAGGGGATTATCCTGGATTATCTTGAGGGGCCCTTTGTAATCACAGGTGTCTTTATAAAAGAGAAACAACAGACAAGACTGTAGAGGACATGATGGGACAACGAAAGCAGTTTGGAGGGATGTGACCATGAGTCCAGGCATAGCAGCAGACATCAGAGGCTGGAAGAGGCAAGGAACAAATTCCCCTGGAGCCTCCAGAAAGAGCCATCCATGCCATTACCTTGATTGCAGCCTTGTGAGACTCATTTCTCACACTGGGCTTTGAGAACTACAAAATTCTCTTTAAAATGTTGTTTTAAGCCCCTATAATTGTGGTGGTAACTTGTTGTAGCAGCAGCAGCATACTAACACATCTTCTAAGATGACACAGTCATTAGGTGGCAGGGCCCTAATGACTTGAACCCACCTGGCTCCAGCTTCTTGTGGTTAGCTACTAAATCTCTCTCTCTCTCTTTCAATATATGGATTTGAGATCACTCATTATAATGTACTGGGATGGGGTTAGTTTAATGTTGTGAACACAAATTTTGTAGTTAAGCTGGACTGGAATTCTAATATTCACTTACCAATTTATTGGTTGTCTTACCTTAGTTCATTTAAACTTTCTGTGCCCCAGTTTTCACAGTTAAGTGTGATTATGCTGGTGTATTGTAGTACTATTTAGGAATAGTACATACAAAGTGTCCAGTAGGGTATATATTTTGTACTAGGCGAAGGCAATGGCACCCCACTCCAGTACTCTTGCCTGGAAAATCCCATGGACGGAGGAGCCTGGTAGGCTGCAGTCCATGGGGTTGCTGAGGGTTGGACACGACTGAACGAATTCACTTTCACTTTTCCCTTTCATGCATTGGAGAAGGAAATGGCAACCCACTCCAGTGTTCTTGCCTGGAGAATCCCAGGGACGGGGGAGCCTGGAGGGCTGCCGTCTATGGGGTCGCACAGAGTCGGACACGACTGAAGTGACTCAGCAGTAGCAGGCACTCAATTAATGTCGCTATTATTTCTCTCATGACTTAAAGACACAAAGTCATCTCTTCATAAAGCTCTTTGTAAAAGTTTCTGAGCCACTTACATTTATGCTTCTTTAAGGCAATCACCATACTTTCATAGGCCATTCTTTTTTTTTTTTAAATTTTTTTATTGAAGGAAAGTTGCTATACAGAATTTTGTTGTTTTCTATCAAACCTCAACATGAATCAGCCATAGGTATACATATATCCCCTCCCTTTTGAACCTCTCTCCCATTTCCCTCCCCATCCCACCCCTCTAGGTTGACACAGAGGCCCTGTTTGAGTTTCCTGAGCCATATTATACAGTGGAAGTGAGAAATAGATTTAAAGGCCTAGATCTGATAGATAGAGTGCCTGATGAACTATGGAATGAGGTTCGTGACATTGTACAGGAGACAGGGATCAAACCATTCCCACAGAAAACAAATGCAAAAAAGCAAAATGGCTGTCTGGGGAGGCCTTACAAATAGCTGTGAAAAGAAGAGAAGCAAAAAGCAAAGGAGAAAAGGAAAGATATAAACATCTGAATGCAGAATTCCAAAGAGTAGCAAGAAGAGATAAGAAAGCCTTCCTCAGCGATCAATGCAAAGAAATAAAGGAAAACAACAGAATGGGAAAGACTAAGGATCTCTTCAAGAAAATCAGAGATACCAAAGGAATATTTCATGCAAAGATGTGCTCGATAAAGGACAGAAATGGTATGGACCTAACAGAAGCAGAAGATATTAAGAAGAGATGGCAAGAATACACAGAAGAACTGTACAAAAAAGATCTTCATGACCCAGATAATCACAATGGTGTGATCACTGACCTAGAGCCAGATATCCTGGAATGTGAAGTCAAGTGGGCCTTAGAAAGCATTACTACGAACAAAGCTAGTGGAGGTGATGGAATTCCAGTTGAGCTCTTTCAAATCCTGAAAGATGATTTTGTGAAAGTGCTACACTCAATATGCCAGCAAATTTGGAAAACTCAGCAGTGGCCACAGGACTGGAAAAGGTCAGTTTTCATTCCAATCCCAAAGAAAGGCAATGCCAAAGAATGCTCAAACTACCACACAATTGCACTAACCTCACATGCTAGTAAAGTAATGCTCAAAATTCTCCAAGCCAGGCTTCAGCAATATGTGAACCATGAACTTCCTGATGTTCAAGCTAGTTTTAGAAAAGGCAGAGGAACCAGAGATCAAATTGCCAACATCCGCTGGATCATAGAAAAAGCAAGAGAGTTCCAGAAAAACATCTATTTCTGCTTTATTGACTATACCAAAGCCTTTGACTGTGTGGATCACAATAAACTGTGGAAAATTCTGAAAGAGATGGGAATACCAGACCACCTGATCTGCCTCTTGAGAAATTTGTATGCAGGTCAGGAAGCAAGAGTTAGAACTGGACATGGAACAATAGACTGGTTCCAAATAGGATAAGGAGTACGTCAAGGCTGTATATTGTCACCCTGTTTATTTAACTTATATGCAGAATACATCATGAGAAATGCTGGACTGGAGGAAACACAAGCTGGAATCAAGATTGCCGGGAGAAATATCAATCACCTCAGATATGCAGATGACACCACCCTTATGGCAGAAAGTGAAGAGGAACTAAAAAGCTTCTTGATGAAAGTGAAAGAGGAGAGTGAAAAAGTTGGCTTAAAGCTCAACATTCAGAAAATGAAGATCATGGCATCCAGTCCCACCACTTCATTGGAAATAGATGGGGAAACAGTAGAAACAGTGTCAGACTTTATTTTTCTGGGCTCCAAAATCACTACAGATGGTGACTCCAGCCATGAAATTAAAAGATGCTTACTCCTTGGAAGGAAAGTTATGACCAACCTAGATAGCATATTCAAAAGCAGAGACATTACTTTGCCAACAAAGGTCCGTGTAGTCAAGGCTATGGTTTTTCCTGTGGTCGTGTGTGGATGTGAGAGTTGGGCTGTGAAGAAGGCTGAGCACCAAAGAATTGATGCTTTTGAACTGTGGTGTTGGAGAAGACTCTTGAGAGTCCCTTGGACTGCAAGGAGATCCAACCAGTCCATTCTGAAGGAGATTAGCCCTGGGATTTCTTTGGAAGGAAAGATGCTAAAGCTGAAACTCCAGTACTTTGGCCACCTCATGTGAAGAGTTGACTCATTGGAAAAGACCCTGATGCTGGGAGGGATTGGGGGCAAGAGGAGAAGGGGACAACAGAGAATGAGATGGCTGGATGGAATTCCTGACTCGATGGACGTGAGTCTGAGTGAACTCTGGGAGTTTGTGATGGACAGGGAGGCCTGGCGTGCTGCGATTCATGGGGTCACAAAGAGTCAGACACGACTGAGCGACTGATCTGATCTGATCTATTTTACATGAAAAGTGAAAGTGAAGTCACTCAGTCATGTCCGACTCTTTGCAACCCCATGGACTGTAGCCTACCAGGCTCCTTGGTCCATGGGATTTTCCAGGCATGAATACTGGAGTGGGTTGCCATTTATGATCTTGTAAATTTCCATGTTACTCTTTCCATACATCTCACTGTCTCTTCCTCTCTCCTCATGCCCATAAGTCTATTTTTTGTCTGTTTCTCCATTGTTGCCTTGTAAATGAATTCTTCAGAACCATTTTTCTAGATTCTGTACATATGTGTTAGAACATGATATTTATCTTTCTCTTTCTGACTCACTTCACTCTGCATAATAGGTTCTAGGTTCATCTACCTCATCAGAACTGACTCAAATGTGTTCCTTTCTATTGCTGAGTAATATTCCATTGTGTATACGTAGCACAGTTTTTTTATCCATTCATCTGTTGATAGGCATCTAGGTTGCTTCCATGTTCTAGCTACTGTAAGTAGTGCTGCGATGAACATGAGATACATGTGTCTTTTTCAACCCTGGTTTTCTCAGGGTATATGCCTAGGAGTAGGATTGCTGGGTCATATGGTGGTTTTATTCCTAGTTTTTTAAGGAATCTCCATACCGTCTTCCATGGTGGCTGGATCAATCTACATTCCCACCAACAGAATGCAAGAGCAGTCCCTTTTCTCTACACCCTCTCCAGCATTTATTGTTTGTAGACTTTTTAATGATGGCCATTCTGACCAGTGTGAGGTGATATCTCAGTGTGGTTTTGACTTTCATAGGCCATTCTTATAGCAACATAAGATGTTGCTGTGTAATTAACTCATAAAGATGATACAGTTGAGTGTCTGTTGTGAAATACAAAGTGAAAAATTTTTGAAAAAAGAAGGAATCTTTAGCCACTTGCACCATTTTTTTGTTTGTTTCTGAATGAGTTTTCTTCTTGGTCCACTTGGTCTTCTTTATTGGCTGCATGGCTTACGGAGTCTTTCCCAACCATGAATGGAAACCGTGTCCCCTGCATTAGAAGCACAGAGTCTTAGCCACTGGACTGCCAGGAAGTCACTCCTCTTCTTGGTCCAATATTCAAATCCACATTTTTGAATTCTGGTTTCATCTGCTCTGATTTCTCATTCACTCATCTGCCCTTTGCCTGTTTGCTCTCACAGTCTTTCCTCTCCTGTCCTCTGATCTGCCCTGAATTTTGAAGGGCCAACCATTGTTATTTCTAAGACTTACTTGCCATCTGGCTTCCTGCTAAATTCAGATAACAGAAGCCCTGGCAAGAGATTGGATGATCAGAGGAAGAAACTAGAATGTTCTTTCCTTCACTCATCTGCTCCCCATGACATCTCTGCCAGATGCTGTCTCCTTTGCAAATCCAGATCCTGCTGTTAAAGCCCCTCTTTTTGGCCCTGCCTGCTGGGCTTTGATAACGTCCACTCCTAGATACATTTCTTTATGTTCCCTGCCCAAGAATCATTCTGGCTCTGGTGTTGATAAAATTGGGGTTGCCTTATGTCTCCTTGTTGGATTTCAGCTTGTTCTAGACCTTTTAAACTGCTTCATGCTATTGAAGTACCTCTACTGAACTAGCATGGATGAGTTCTGTCTCACTGTCTGGATCCTAACAAACAGATCCACTTTCCTCTCCACCTGCCTGAATTTAAACCTGAAACATGATTTATCTCTATGTCCACTCTTGACAAGTACCCAGGCCCAAGTGCTCTGTGTGGGCCTGGTTTTTGTGATTTGACTCCATCATCATAAAGGCCTCCTACTTCTTACTCGTTCAGTTTGATTCTGTCTGTGTCTCTACCTGCTTCTTTTTATCATGCTGCACCTACCTGCCCTACAGTCTTGGGTGGGAACCACTTTCCCTGCCTCTTTCTTCACGCATGAATTCATTCTGCTCTCACACCTTTCAGCTGTTACCTTTGGACATTTTGATCACCTTGTCTATTTGGCAGTGAAAGTCAACACTGAGTTTCGTGCTTTGCCTCGGTTCTTTCCATGGCACATGTGCTTATCTCTAGCCTATGTTGGTTAGTTGTTTCTCTCCATTATTTAGACCATGAGCTACTGGAGTTAGAGACTTTCTTTCAACTCTGCATCCCTAGAGTCATCTGTAGTGCCTGGCAAAGGGCATAGACTAAGTAAATGAACACACTGTAAAGAGTAGTGGTGGTTTAGCTTAGAGAAGCTGAGGGCAGACTTAATTTCAAGTTTATGTGGGAGATGCTGAGTTTGATAGGGGCATAAAATCTGCAAGCTGGAAGAAATCCTAGAGACCCAAATAGATACATGACAGTTGGTTATTTTTCTAATGTGTGAAAATTAGAATAGGGTTGTTGTTGTTCAGTTGCCAAGTCGTGTCTGACTCTTTGTGACCCTGTGGACTGTAGCATGTCAGGCTTCCCTGTCCTTCACTATCTTGCAGAGTTTGCTCAAACTCATGCCCATTGAGTCAGTGATGCCATCCAACCATCTCATCATCTGTTGTCCCCTTCTCCTCCTGCCTTCAATCTTTTCCAACATCAGGGTCTTTGCCAATGAATCAGGTCTTCATATCAGGTGGCCAAAGCATTGGAACTTCAGCTTCAGTCCTTCCAATGAATATACAGGGCAACAAACTTAAAAAGAAGTGTGGTTTTAAATGGAAATACAGAGGTCCATTCTGCCTATCAGAGTGATAACGACCCAAGATACATAACTGAAGGGTCTCTAATCCTGGAAATCTGTGTGAAAACAACATGCAGTTTCCGATCTTGAGTACCTTACAGATTCGTTTCATAAAGACTTCAGGCTGCACCTGAATGTTTCTCAAGGCCCCCTCTGGTTATAGGTTTCTGGATTAGGTCTGAGTTTGAGGAGGTTGGAGAATAAAAGAACGTGATTAACCTCATAATTCACAGCATGAAAATAGACGTATAAGTGCTAATTAAGATGTTTATTAAATTGAAATGTGATTGAACTAGGTTAATAGGGACTAGGTTCAGGAGAATTTTGAGATAGGAAAGAGAACACATCATCTAATCAGTGAGTATAATTGTAAGTTTTGAATAGCTTTCACTCGATATTTATGTTCTTAGCTGAGGGCCATTTGCAGCTAGAAATAGTTTGAAAAAAAAAAAACACACAAGCAGAGAGGCACCATTTACAATCTCAATTCCAATTCCTTTCTCCTGCTGCTCTGAGAAACATTTTATAAATGAGGCCCTTTATGTGTCCAGCGTTCTTATCCCACTTTCTGTGCGGCCTCACACAGGAGGCCACACACAGAAGTGCTTCCATCTGCTAGGTCCGTGCATGAATTATGCCTGCGGCACTGCAGCCAGCCCTGGACCGAACTATTCAACCTGGCTTCCAAATGGGAAGTTCTGATGCTGAGTGAAAGACTGATGACAGAAGCTCTCCAGGCATCTCGGAGTCAGTTAAATCAGTACTTCTAGGAGGCAGAAGGAAACCCCAAGATGTAATAAGGAGTGAAGGAACTGACCTTTCAGAGAGATGCAGTCCTCTGTGGCGAAAGGTCTGGCCTGTGAGGCTGGAGAGCTGGGTTTGAAAGCTGGTTCTGCACCTCTCAGGCTGTGGAGCCCTGGATGGGTAACTTACCTCCTCTTTTCCTCATTTGTGCAATTAGAGAATGGAGTCAGGGAAGATAGGACTGTCTCTGAGTTTCCTTCCAGTGACAACACTCCTGATATGATGGAAACATTTTCTCAGCATCATGGTTGTGGAGATGATGCAAGAAAACCAGAGGATGAGGATACATTAGTGTGAATTTCCAGAGTTGTTCTCTTTTCTGAATCTTTCAATATCTTACTATCCAAGAGGTTTTGTATTGTTATTTATTTTTGATGTGGAAACATAACTTTTGCATAAGAGAAAGAAGCCTCAGGGCTGCTACTATAATCACAAGTGTAGGTTTCTTCTGATTCTTCTTGCTGGTAGGTTCACTGTGAGGGTTCAGGTTGATGAACATCCAAATTCAGAGTGATTGAACAGGCTCAGATGTCATAAACTGACCCATGGCAAGGACATATAGCATTTATTTCATTGTTTCAGTGAGGATTAATCAAGTACCTACTATGGGTCAAGATCTGTAAAAGGGGGTTAATCAAGGATGTCTATGGACATTTTCTATCCCTTATTTCATGTTTTATCTAATTTAAATCAATCATCTAATATCTATCATGTACCTAAATTGTAAAGTCCTAAAGAGAAGGCTTTCATAAAGTCCCAATTGGAATCAGTCACCTGGAATATCTGTAGCAAGTTATTTAGAATGTGATCTTTTGTTCCATTTAACACTTTACATTCTGCTTTTTGTTAGAGCTAATTGTTTATGTATTTCCTCACCCTACTAAATAATACATATTTTTGAAAGTAGGACTGTCTTACTCATTTTTATATTTTCCTTCTTCATTTCTTAATATAATACTCAACATATGATAAAGCTTAAATATTTATGAAATATCTGCAAGCTAATAAGAGCTAAAACTGCCTGAGTCCTTGCCATATGTTAGGAATGAGTTTTGATACCCTACATTATCATCATATGTGCTTATAGTTCTATAGTACAGGTACCACTATTATCATCACTTTACCAATGAGGAAACTGAGGCCTAGAAAACTTCAATCCCTTTACCAAGGTCATGTACCAACTAGAAAGCCTGTTCTTTTAGTCTTTATGTTATACAGCTAACATTAGTGTTATGTTCTAGCTAAAAGTGACTGATCCAAATGGATGGAAGTGTAAATGTATATTATCAGCTATTTTTTAGAGGAGCTCCAGTGACGGTATTTGGTAAGAGATTTGACTGACATGCATAATAAGAATTGTGACCTATTTCCCTATTTGGTTGCTTGTTAATGCAGTCAATGTTTAAATCATCATCCTTTTCACAATTCCCTGTATAGTTTAAAGATAAAGTGACTCACTGGATAATTGGAAAAGCCAACAGCCCACTTTTCATCTCTTTTATGTTCCCTAATAATAGTCAAGAGAATATGAAAGATAGTTGTGACAAGTTTAAGGGTGGTGGCTGGTAGTAATAGACTGTTATGACATGGGTGGCTTACTCACCACAATGACAACAACAGAACTCTTTTAGGAGACCTGGGAAATAGGATAAGTGTAGCTTGTGGACTTGGAAACACTGAGTATCACATCCAAGTGTCTGAGCATTTGCATGGATCATGTGACTTGCATGGGGAATTTGGCATGGGCATTCACATGTACATATTGTCTCCTGAAACTTACAAGAAAATCATATCTAACCAAGGAATTGTCAGCTGAATCTGTAATGTTTGTCAAACATTCTACATCTGTGAGAAATTTCATCGTATTAGAATATGCTTTCTTTTTCTGATTTTTGAGAAAGATAACTGGCTGAATTTTCTCACATAGCAACAAAATAGGATCTGGGATGTGTGTGTAGCTGTTTGGGACTTCATCCTCAAATGTTGACATCTCTCAATCACACACTCATGGGGCTATTTCAGTTAGTTCAGTTCAGTCTCTCAGTCATGTCTGACTCTTTGAGACCCCATGGACGGCAGCACACCAAGCCTCCCTGTCCATCACCATTGGTGATGCTATGAAACCATCTCATCCTCCGTAGTCCCCTTCTCCCCTTGCCTTCAATCTTTCCCAGCATAAGGGTTTTTTCAAATGGGTCAGTTCTTCACATCAGATGGCCAAAGTATTGGAGTTTCAGCTTCAGCATCAGTCCTTCCAATGAATATTCAGGACTGATCTCCTTTAGGATGGACTGGTTGGATATGCTTGCCATCCAAGGGACTCTCAAGAGTCTTCTCCAACACCACAGTTCAAAAGCATCAATTCTTTGGCAGCCAGCTTTGTTTATAGTCCAACTCTCACATCCATGTACGACTACTGGAAAAACTATAGCTTTGACTAGATGGACCTTTGTTGGCAAAGTAATGTCTCTGCTTTTTAATAAGCTGTCTAGGTTGGTTATAGCTTTTCTTCCAAGGAACAAGCGTCTTTTAATTTCATGGCTGCAGTCACCATCTACAGTGATTTTGGAGCCCCCCCCAAAATAAAGTCTGTCACTGTTTTCACATGGAGATATTTAAGATAAAAGAAATCAGGTAAGGTCTGGGTACTCTCAGTATACTTGCCTCCCAAGAGGATTTACAAATTAATAT
The DNA here is from genome assembly GCF_029378745.1 of Bos indicus. Taxonomy (NCBI): domain Eukaryota; kingdom Metazoa; phylum Chordata; class Mammalia; order Artiodactyla; family Bovidae; genus Bos; species Bos indicus. The sequence continues at coordinate 60,969,358 of NC_091774.1, read as the reverse complement.
TTATTTTGTTAACTTCACTCCGGGCTTCCCTGGTGGCTCAGTGGTAAAGAATCTGCCTGTCAATGCAGGTGCTACAGGTTTGATCCCTGGGTCTGGAAGATTTCTTGGAGAAGGAAATGGTTCAATCTACTCCAGAATTCTTACCTGGGACATCCCATGGACAGAGGATCCAGGCCGGCTACCTGGTTGGATGCAAAGAGTTGGACATAGCTGAGTGACTATACAATAACAACTTCACTCAGGGCCAATATTAGCCCTCTGATTAGGGTGATTTGTAAAAATTTCTAAAAAGTCACTACATCTGGGTGGAGTCTCCTTCCTACCAAATCATGTGGCTGGATTTCGGCCTCTGCTTCTCACCTTGACTCAGCATATACAATGGTATGTGGTGGTCCTGGCTCTACTGATCCATGCTTGATCTTTAGATTAACATACATATTATTCAGCAATCTTTTGGTTAATTAGCTTTGGCTTAAAAGGAAGATAATTAGAAACTTTGCTTGCCTGAGGGCAGGGTAGCAGTGTAGTGGGGACAGGAAACAGTTGTCATGCTTGATAAGTTGATCTTCTCTTTCTTTCCTCTGGTTTTCTCTATGTGCAATTTTGTTTATTACTGTAGACTGACTTGGGTTTTCCTGGTGACTCAGATGGTAAAGAATCTGCTTGCAGTGCAGGGGACCTGGGTTTGATCCCTTGGTTGGAAAGATCTGGTGGAGAGCGGAATGGCTACCCACTCCAGTATTCTTGCCTGGGGAATCCCGTGACAGAAGAGCCTAGTGGGCTACAGTCCGTAGGATTGCAAAGAGCAACTAATACTTTAGACTGGTTTGTTTCCATGGAGATTGTGGCTGCTGTAGCTCTGAAGTCATATAGTACCATCTTAATAAAGAACGTGAAGTGCACTGTCTCTCTCTAATGCCAGGTTGAACAGTCCTAGAGACATGCTCCATTTGCAGTATGTGTGCATCTCTGGACTCACAACTTGGTTGGTAGATTAAATACTATGATAGGCCTACTGTGGGTCAGCTGCTGACTGTGTTAAGGGAGAAAGAATCTGCAAAAGTTTGTAAGCTTCCATTCAAAATCCATGCTTAGAGAGGAATGGAATATCTCCTCAGTTGTGAGGTGGTAGAAGTTGTCTCCTCATCCAGGAAGATAAAAACATTAGATGCCCATTTCACAGGTCCATTAATTCAAACTTGTCAATGTCTTGTTTCTGAAGGTATATAAAACAAACTCACACTAATACTTTACAAGACTAAGGTATTATTACCTTAATTGCTATTAATAGTCAAAAGAATAAGAAAGATAGTTGTGACGAGTTTAAGGGTGGTGGCTGGTTGCAGCAAATAATTGTAATGCCATTAGATTCAACACATCATTTTCCTATAGGAAAGTTATAGAAGAAACTGAGTTATTAAGGACCACTGGCAAGCCTGGAATCAGAGAAGGGGAAGCCAGCCCTGGGATTGCTATGTTTAATAACTTCAGTTCAATATAGGCTGCTGTGTCTATTTCCATACTAGGAAGGTGCCTTCCAGTGGGGATGGGTACTTATTTCACAGTTGTGTTATCTTGTACAAATCTACCATCGCATGCCTTCCAGAGTTTCCATTGTCTGTGCTTCCTCTTCAATTGGATATATAGACTATAGTGGGTTTAAAGGTTCACGTCCTGACTCATTTACTACTTGTGCGAACAAGCAAGTAAGTTGTTCAGTGGCCCTCCGTTTTCTCATCAGAACAAGAGAATCATGATGCCATTTTTTCTCATAGAGTTTTGTTAGAATTAAATGCAATTATCATGATAAGTGCTGTACACAGTATCTAACATGCTGTGCATTGATTTAAAATTTTTCTAATCTGTTGCTCATGTTACTATAGTTGCTGTTGACCCTGTGCTTGTACTCTTGACATCCAGTTTTGCTTATGATAACTACATAAATCTGCTTTGATGCATTTCTGTATTGATTATATAGTTTAACTCTCAAATAACAACCTTATTTCCATCTTTTCCATTTCTTTGGGGGGCATTAAAGTGTTGCCCCATATAGTGACTACAATTTTATGCACTTTTGAGGCAAGTCCTATCGGATCTTGACATTTCAGCTTCTAAAATTTAAAGACGATTTGTCACAAAGGTGCTTGGAAGGAATCATTGTGCAGAGGTAAACTCCTTTCCATCCAGAAGAGATTATCTTGAATCTGCAGGGTGTACATGTGAGACAGAATAGAGGTCTCCCAGGATAAATTTGGGACCATTCTTATTTCTGGTCTAGTGGCAAAGAGTTATACGGAGAAAAAAATGTTCTTTCTGTTTCATGAAACTCAAATGAAAGCAAATCTTAAATTCTCCCCTCCCTCGCCAAGAAAATGTAATTCGCAGGCTTGGCTGGATGAAAAGGTTGAAACACTTTAATTATTGATAAGATAAACTAGAGTAAGAGTGATCAAGGTATCAGACAGAAGACACTTGAAAGGCTAAGTTTGAAAGCAAGTATTACATGGTGGCTCAATTGAAAATGCAGGTGGCTATAGACAGTACAAGTGAGGAGGAAAATTGAAGAGACTTATTTTTATCAAGAAAACCAATTATGGAAACTCCAGGTACTTTCTTCAAGGAGGAGTTATTATCAGTTCAGTCTTTGCCTGGTCCCCTATTTTATGTGAACAGCGACGGCCAGGCCAGAAGTGATTTAGTCCGGATGAAAAAGACTTTCAAAAAACAAGCATGAGGACTGACTGAAGTGAGCTGCTGGCAAAATTCAGCTCTGTGAAGACTGTTACAGATGCCAGTGCCACGGCTGAGAAGTAAAAATTTAATAATGCTGAAAGGACTCTTTGCCATTATAACACAAATCAACTTTTATTAATTAAGCTGAAAGGAAATGTGTTTTCTTATAATATCCTGAGGTGTGGATTTTCATTTTCGAAAAGTCCCTTGGCTTTTCTTTTCCTTTCCCCTCTGTGATGGAGGTTTGGCATTCCGAGGCATTCAGACTTTGTATTGACAATTAAATTTGCTGAATCTTTTTCATTTGTCCTTTCACATCGGTGCTCCATTCTTTTCTATCCGGCTTTGTGCGTCTCTGCTGGGAGGCTGATCTTCATGGACTGTAGTGCTGGCCTCCGTTGCCCACTGGTTTCCACTTGAGTTCAGCAGGAAACTGATGGGCAGCAAAAAGTGAAGTTGGGGAATTTTTCTATCAATTTTCTACCTAATAAGTTGATAGGCATTCTGATTCTTTACTGAAGGTCACATCTCCTCATGGGTGGTCTTTTCCTGTAGATAAAGGCCCATGCCTAGATTGGAGTTCAGTTAATATCGTCCCTGGTGTCTCAGAGGTTAAAGTGTCTGCCTCCAACGCAGGAGACCCGGGTTTGATCCCTGAGTCAGGAAAATCCCCTGGAGAAGGAAATGGTAACCCACTCCAGTATTCTTACCTGGAGAATCCCATGGACGGAGAAGCCTGGTAGGCTACAGTCCACGGGGTCACAAAGAGTCGGACACGACTGAGCAACTTCACTCACTTATACATATAGCTGAGAAATTCGAGGTCCTACTAGGAAGGAATAAAGAGAAATGGATATTGGTGTGGCACCAACAGATATCCTGGATGAAAACCCAACTTCCAAGTCTGAATGAGGAAATTAAATCTAAGACAGATTCAGAAAGTACACGGGTAACATAGAAAGTAATGAAACTGGAATTAAAGCCTGTATTTCCTGAATTCAAGGGCTGCATTTCTTTGAAAGTGTGCAGCCTTGGCTTGAATTCCAGTGTTCTCTACGCTCTAGGGTTCCAAGGACTTGCTTTTATTTGGAAGATAGCATAGTATATCCAGGTGAAGAGTACTGGAACCAAAATGCTAAGTTGCTTCAGTCGTGTCTGACTCTGTGCGACCCCATAGATGGCAGCCCACCACGCTCCCCCGTCCCTGGGATTCTCCAGGCAAGAACACTGGAGTGGGTTGACATTTCCTTCTCCAATGCATGAAAGTGAAAAGTGAAAGTGAAGTCAAAAGCTCAGTCGTGTCCGACTCCTAGCGACCCCATGGACTGCAGCCCACCAGGCCCCTCCGTCCATGGGACTTTCCAGGCAAGAATACTGGAGTGGGGTGCCATTGCCTTTGGCTGGGTTCAAATACCAGAACTTCCCTTACCTGTTCTATGGCCTTGAGTAAAATAAGTTAATTCTTGGTCCTGCAGTGTCTTCATTTGTAAAATGTGAATGAAAATAGTATCTACTTCATAATGTTTTTTATAAGGAAAATGAAATAGCCCAATTCTTTAGAACAGTGCCGAACAGATAAGCACATATGTGCATACTCAGTTGCTAAGTGGTGTCTGACTCTTTGTGACCCCATGGACTGTAGCCAGCCAGACTCCTCTGTCCGTGGAATTTTCCAGGCAAGAATACTGGAGTGAGTTGCTGCTTCCTTCTCCAGGAGATCGTCCCAACTCAGGGATCAAACCTGTGTCTCCTGCATTGGCAGGTGGATTCTTTACTGCTCTACCACCTGGGAAGCCCTGACAGATAAGTACTAATTGTTAGTTTTATCATTAATATCCTAAGCATCATCACTAGTCATAAGGTTTTTTGTGAGTATTAAGTGTTCTGTTGAAAGTTATGGGAAATGGTTGCATTCAAGAATGTGAAAGTGAAAATGACTCAATCGTGTCTGACTCTTTGCAACCTCATGGACTATATAGTATGTGGAATTCTCCAGGTCAGAATATTCAAGTGGGAGCCTTTCCCTTCTGCAGGGGATATTCCCGACCCAGGAATTGAACCAGGTCTCCTGCCTTGCAGGCAGATTCTTTACCAGCTGAGCCACCCAGAGAATGCCCTGGAAGCATTCAAGATTTATACTGAATTTATTGCTATGAGATGTGGAATATGAAAGAAAGAAAAAACAGCAATCAAATATGGTTCCAAAATTTTGGTTTGAGCAATCAGAAGAAGTCATGATGTGAGATGTGGAGACATTTGATTTGAATAAGAATTCTGGAGGATGAAACAATTTATCCTCTTTTTATATGTGGGAAAACTGAAACCCATATGGGTTAGGCAACTTGTCTAAGACCATAAGATCAAGAAAAGGTAGAATTGAAATACCAACCCAAGTTTATCTGACTTTACAGCCTATTTTGTAGATTTCAGTTTTAGGCACTAAGTAAGATTTTTTTTCCTGGCAGTTTCTTTTTTTTAAAATATAAATTTATTTATTTTAATTGGAGGTTAATTACTTTACAATATTGTATTGGTTTTGTCATACATCAACATGAATCTGCCACGGGTGTACACATGTTCCCCATCCTGAACCCGCCTCCCACCTCCCTCCCCGTACCATCCCTCTAGGTCGTCCCAGTGCACCAGCCCCAAGCATCGAGTATCATGCATCGAACCTAGACTGGTGGTTTGTTTCATATATGATATTATACATGTTTCAATGCCATTCTCCCAAATCATCCCACCCTCTCCCACAGAGTCCAAAAGACTGTTCTATACATCTGTGTCTCTTTTGCTGTCTTGCTTACATGGTTATCGTTACCATTTTTCTAAATTCCATATATATGCGAATTAGTATACTGTATTGGTGTTTTTCTTTCTGGCTTACTTCACTCTGTATAATAGGCTCCAGTTTCATCCACCTCATTAGGACTGATTCAAATGTATTATTTTTAATGGCTGAGTAATATTCCATTGTGTATATGTACCACAGCTTTCTTATCCATTCATCTGGCAGTTTCTTAATTCATTCAAAATCTGAATATCAGGACTCTTTTGCCTCTGAATTTATGGCTCAAATGCTCAGTTGTGTCTAACTCTTTGCAACCTGCCAGGTTCCTCTGTCCATGGATTTTTCCAGGCAAGAATACTGAAGTAGGTTGCCATTTCCTTCTCCAGGAGATCTTCCTGAGCCAGGGGTCAAACCCACATCTCTTTAGTCTTCTGAGTTGTCAGGCAGATTCTTTACCACTAGTACCACCTGGGAACCCCCTCTAAATGTATAAGTGAATTCATTTACTCTAATCTGTTTCTCACAGCTATAATATAAAATATATTTCATTTTTACACCCCTCTTTCACTCTCATTTCAGAGATGAAAGACTTAAAGGATGAAAAGTGGCACAACTTGGGTCTTACAACTAGTTTATAATTGAGTTGGATCTTGAATTCAGGTTTTGTGCCTTTAAGCCCCATTGAGTATTTCCAGTAGGAAAGGACAAGGGCAATATGGTTTGGTCAGAAATGCAGCTTTAATTGGTTGAGAAGCATGGGATATAATTTATATTCTGTAGATGGAAAATCCCATGGACGGAGGAGCCAGGTAGGCTGCACTCCATGGGGTCACTAAAAGTCGGACACGATTGAGCGACTTCACTTTCACTTTTCACTTTCATGCATTGGAGAAGGAAATGGCAACCCACTCCAGTGTTCTTGCCTGGAGAATCCCAGGGACGGAGGAGCCTGGTGGGCTGCCGTCTATGGGGGTCACACAGAGTCAGACATGACTGAAGTGCCTTAGCAGAAGCAGCAGCAGATGGAAATAAATGTTAAATGGAACCTTCTAAGGTTACTCTGGGTTTCTAGAGTTAACCTTCTAGATGAAGTGAAGAACATACTGATGGGGTTAGGATGATGTCATACTGGAAAATATGCAAAAATAAATATGGCAAAAAACTCTAAGATTGGCACAAGATTCTTCAGGTACTCAAGTAAATATCACTATTAATATAGAAATTAAAGCCAAATTAGAGTAAAGGAGTAATTTCTACTTGAGATGATGCCATATAGCATATACCTTAATGTTTATTCCATGGGTTTAAACACTCCTTTTATTATGAGAGGAGACACTAGTAAGGAGAATAATAAAAAACAGATAACACAATCATTAATTATTAATAATATTAATTATTATATTGTACTATATATTAAGTAATATAATATTTTATTATGATGGTATATTATTATATATAGTAACATAATATATTAATAATAATAATAGCTTTTAAATTTCAGAACAAAGCTGATGCACTCAAATAAATTACTTTTTCTTTTTCTCTTAATCATTTATCAAGAATTTTTAAGACGTTACATGCCAGTGTGAAAATAAAACAGAAAGCCATTAACTCATAAAATCATGTATTTATTCATGAATTCCACAATGTTTATAAGGTACTTATTATATGTCAGACTCTCTATTAGGTGCTGGGGATCCAAAGATCTCTAAAACATAGCAGTTTGCTCTCAAGGAACTTCTAGTGCCAGAAATGTCAAAAAAAAAAAAAAAAACAACTGCATTTAAGTCTAATGTTACATTGGTAACAAGAAATAGACAGAGAGTATTTATTTTGGTGGATTATATGGATTTAAGGGAGAAGAAGATGGGGCTGAAAATAAGTAGAAATGACCTTGTAGAAAAGTAAAAGTAAAGAGTGAGGTGGATAGAATTCCAAGAGGGAATTTTATGAACCAAGTATGGAGGCTAAAAATCTTGGGGAAATGAATGAATTGTAGATATGTCAGTATGACTGTACTGGGTGAAATAGAAGGAAGGAGATGAGGCTAAAGATGAGTCAGGGTCTGCGGCTGTTGCTTCTGCTGCTAAGTCACTTCAGTCATGTCCGACTCTTTGTGACCCCATGGACTGTAGCTCACCAGGCTCCTCTGTCCATGGGATTTTCCATGCAAGGATAATTGAGTGGGTTACCATTTCCTATTACAGGGGATCTTCCTAACCCAGGGATTGAACCTGCATCTCCTGTGGCTCCTGCATTGCAGGCAGATTCTTTACTGCTAAGCCATCAAAGAAACCTGAATCAGGGTCTATACCCTATGTAATCTTGAATTCTATCTTAAGAGTTTTAACTTTACATAATAAATAGACAAGAACATCACAAAATATATGAAGTAGGGAAGGATCTAGAACAAAATGATAGAATAAGAAATATTTTGATCTCTCAAGATAGGAGTATAGTCAGTGTATATTTAGGTTTTGCTGCAGTAACAAAGTACTCCCAAATCTCGCTGTCTTCCCAAAAGAGATTTATTTCTCACTAACATTACACATGAACTGTGGCTCTGCTTATGCCTCTTCACACCAAGATCCAGGCCAAAAGAGCAGTCCCTATTTGGGCTTGTAGTACCAGAAAAAACAATGGTAGAAAATGCAGTAGAGACATTCATGGCTTCCTGTTTCAATTTTATTGGTAAAAGCAAGTAACATGGCCAAGCATGATGCCAATGGGACAAGAACATGTCCTCCTATTACAGGGAGAGGGAGCATTACTAATAATGCTAGGAAGTAATTAATTCATAATTACTAAAGTGTTTTTGCCTGGAGAATCCAGGGGTGGGGAAGTCTGGTGGGCTGCCGTCTATGGGGTCGCACAGAGTCGGACATGACTGAAGCGACTTAGCAGCAGCAGCAGCACCTAGGAAGATTCATAAAATCTATGACAGCATGGGTATAATATCTATTTATTTCTGGTTTTTTTCTTCTTTTAACCCAGAAGGCAATCTTGTATGTGTGTGTTTTGGTATGTGTTTTTATCATATATCACAGTGCTGGCATTGATCATATCCATGTCTTAAACACATTCTCTCCCTGTAACAATGATATCAATATGTATCTAGCACACTTGACATACTCAGAAAGTTAGAGGAAAACAACAGAATGGGAAAGACTAAAGATGTCTTCAAGAAAATTACAGATACCAAGGGAACATTTCATGAAAATATGGGCACAATAAAGGACAGAAATCATATGGACCTAACAGAAGAAGAAGATATTAAGAACAGGTAGCAAGAATATACAGAAGAACCATACGAAAAAGATCTTCATGACCCAGATCACCATGATGGTGTGATTACTCACCTAGAGCCAGAATTCTGGAATGCGAAGTCAAGTGGGCCTTAGGAAGCATCTCTATGAACAAAGCTAGTGGAGGTGATGGAATTCCAGTTGAGCTATTTCAAATCCTGAAAGATGATGCTGTGAAAGTGCTGCACTCAATATGCCAGCAAATTTGGAAAACTCAGCAGTGGCCACAGAACTGGAAAAGATCAGTTTTCATTTCAATTCCAAGAAAGGCAATGCCAAAGAATGTTCAAACTGCTGCAAAATTGAACTCATCTCACACACTAGCAAAGTAATCCTCAAAATTCTCCAAGCCAGGCTTTAACAGTAAGTGAACCATGAACTTCCAGATGTCCAAGCTGGATTTAGAAAAGGCAGAGGAACCAGAGATCAAATTGCTAACATCTGATGGATCATCAAAAAAGCAAGAGGGTTCCAGAAAAAACATCTATTTCTGCTTTATTGTCATACACCAAAGCCTATGACTGTGTGGGTCACAACAAACTATGGAAAATTCTGAAAGAGATGGGAATACCAGACCACCCAACCTGCCTCCTGAGAAGTCTGTATGCAGGTTAGAACTGGACATGGAACAACAGACTGGTTCCAAATAGGGAAAGGAGTATGTCAAGGCTATATATTGTCACCCCGCTTATTTAACTTATGTGCAGAGTACATCATGAGAAATGCTGGGCTGGAGGAAGCACAAGCTGGAATCAAGATTTCCAGGAGAAATATCAATAACCTCAGATATGCAGATGACACCACCCTTATGGCAGAAAGTGAAGAGGAACTAAAAAGCCTCTTGATGAAAGTGAAAGAGGAGAGTGAAAAAGTTGGCTTAAAACTCAACATGCAGAAAAGGAAGATCATGGCATCTGGTCCCATCACTTCATGGCAAATAGATGGGGAAACAATGAAAACAGTGACAGACTTTATTTTTGGGGGACTCCAAACTCACTGCAAATGGTGATTGCAGCCATGAAATTAAAAGATGCTTGCTCCTTGGAACAAAAGTTATGACCAACCTAGACAGCATATTAAAAAGCAGAAACATTTATTTGCCAAAAAATGTCTGGATAGTCAAAGCTGTGGTTTTTCCAGTAGTCATGAGAGTTGGACTATAAAGAAAGCTGAGTGCCAAAGAACTGGTGCTTTTGAATTGTGCTGTTGGAGAAGACACTTGAGAGTCCCTTGGACTGCAAGGAGATCCAACCAGTCAATCCTAAAAGAGATCAATCCTGAATATTCATTGGAAGGGCTGATGCTGAAGCTGAAACTCCAATATTTTGGCCACTGCTGCGAAGAACTGACTTATTTGAAAAGACCCTGATGCTGGGAAAGATTGAAGGTGGGAGGAGAAGAGGGCAACAGAGGACAAAATGGTTGGATGGCATCACCAATTCGATGAATATGAGTTTGAGTAAGCTCCAGGAGTTGATGATGGACAGGGAAGCCTGCCATGCTGCAGTCCATGGGGTCGCAAAGAATCAGATATGACTGAGTGACTGAACTGAACTGAGCACACTTAACATACTCAGAAAGTTGACTGGTTGTTTGGTATACTAGTATAAGTAGAGAGAGAAGTAAGATAAAGCTAAAGTATCTTCGTTCTCCTGATTACTCCCCCAAATATTTTGATCATAAACTTGTTTCCTTTTCCAAAACAACCGAAAGCCACTAGGCAGGTAATTTAAGTCCTTATACAATGACTATGAGACCAACTCTGTTGCCCAGAAACTATCCCCTTCGATCACTGGTCCAATTCACCCCCCAATTCACCCCCAAAGCTTCTGGTTGCACACAGTTCCCTTCCTCTTTCTCTTTTGTGGTCAATTATAGAACATATTACTCAAGGAGTTGCAAACCAAAATGAAAGAGAATGATAACAGCACAGAGAAAATAAGTTATTTTCTGCTTGAGAGAATTATGAGCCTGTGAATTTGGACATCTCAGAAGGGAAGTCAGAGGCTGATATTTGTTACTGCTGGGCCCCGTGTTCATTTTGAAGAAGAGAAAAAGTGAGATGAGGATGTCAATCTTTCCTTTACTGCTCTGCTTCTCCCAAGACCTTAGATTTATGTGCCTTAATTTTAGAGAAATGGATTATTGTTTGAGCTTTGCAAATGCAAAGGACTAGGGGAAGGGACTTGTTTGGGGCAACTTCATAGGAGCTGTTACAGATGGGATAGGTAACCCAGGAGAAATACGATTGCATATTACTTGAGGGCATTCATAACTGTGTTTCATGGTCATGGCAGTCATTTTTGACCAAACATGGTTTCATATTTCTTGTATTCAGCTCACTTGGTAGTGGGTGATGAGCATCTTGAATCCTCATTTCTTTTTTGGGGGCTTTTGCCTATCTGAAGATCTTACTTGAGGGAATTTTTAAAGTGCTGAAGTATTAGTAGATATATTCTTTATCTAGATTTCTTGAATGCCTTCTTGCCCCAGGTCTGTGTGAATCAATAAGGGAATGATGGCAAAGAAAACAGACTACTTCCACTTATGGTGCATATGTTCTACTATTTGTTAATTTAACTCACCCAATAATATGTGTTGTCTACTGTATGTATTGCTAGGCCCTGTGCTAGGTGAGAAAAAGGAAATGAAATTCCTGACCTTCAGGAGCTTATAACTTATTCATGGAAGAGAAACATAATCCACAGAGTTAGTGTTCTCAACAGTAAAGTCCCTTTTCAGTTGTATCACACATTTGATGAATGTTTATAAATCACAAAGAACTGTGGCAAGGGGTGGCTGCAAAGGATAGGGTCATATCCTTGTCACTTGTGGGACTTATAGCCCTAATTAAAATTAGCCAAAATATTTTGAAAGGCAGTATATGATATGTTCCATCACACAGGTAATATTTAATAATAATAGTAGTAGAAACAACAGTAACTAACACTCATTTGCTCTTACCATTTGCTAAACACTCTTCTAAGAGTATTAAATGCTTTAGCACCTTTATTAATACAATAACATGAGGATAAGAATTATCTTCATTTTGTAGTTGGGATAACTGATGATATCTCAGATAACTGATAGGTTAAAACCATATGGCTAGTGGGAAGTAGGTCCAGATTTTCAACTTCAATAATAAGACTTCAGGACCTGAATCCTTAAGTGAACCAGAAATAAACAGGGCTTGTATTTTATAGGAATCAATAAGGACTTTATTGGAATAAATAAAAACAGGTTGCTTATGGGAACATAGAAATATGGGTGTTTTCAGACTGAGGTGATCAGAGATGCTTACTGGAGAGGATGGGATTTGAAGCAGGCTTTTGAAAATGGGCACTGCCCCTGAATTGTGACATCAGACAAAATACTAAGGTGATCTCCCGAGCATTTTCTCAAATGGCATTTAAAAAGTCCTTCATACCTATCCTCATGAATAGGAAGCTCTAATTAAATTTGCAGAATGTTTTGCAGGAACATCTGAGAGTGAAATATGAATAGTCCTACCTTCCAGAAGGTTTTCTGTGAGGAGCCTCAGAGTGTGAAGAGATTTCACTATAGAGAGAAGACACGATTCCAGGTTTGCCAAATTTAGAAATCACATGAACTGCTGGATGTAGAACAAGTTTTGATTCCTCTTTGGTCTTTTATTCCACTCTCTGTTAAATCAGTGTGAGCTGACCTTGTCTTCGCTTGGACCTCTTTCCCCTCCTTTTATTTTTCTTTCACCTTCTACCTTCTCTTCTTATTCTCTGTCTCTTCTTCTAAATGCATCTCGACCATGAAATCATATGCGAAAGAAAAAAAGCTTTTTGCCACAATTAATATGGAATGGGTCAAGATCTAATTTCTGGATCTCATTTCCTAAGATATGAACATGACGTTAAAGTTAGAATAAACATACCGTTTCATAGAGCCCACAATATTTTGGCCAAAGATTATCTCCAGGCTGGATTTGGTTAGAATTTTATGTTCAGCTAAATAGGCCACATGTTTCTGTCAACTAATACTTAATGTCATCAATTTCTTCAAAAGTTCCAGAGAATAAAAATAACCCTTGCATTTTGATATGCTTGTGTGAATATACTGCATAACATTTTCTCTAGGTGACACAGCACCATACTTGGTATTTATGTAAGCAGTATTGAGAATACACTCCCTCTGCCCTCCAGAATTTTCATGTGCTCAACAGCATGGGCCTGCCTACTTTGGGAAAACTTGAGACAGGAGCATATGAACTTGAGGTACAGATAAACTAGAAAGTTTTAAAACAATGTTTGGCTTTAAAGCAACTCTATAATGGAACAATTTTGAATGCGATGAGATATTCATAGTAGGATTCAATCCCTAGACATTATTTTTTGACATTCAACTTTTCAGTTTCCCACCTATCATGTGAAATGAAGAACACGTATTCATAGAGCAGCTTTCTACTTTAAATTTAAAAGTAATTATGTGGTGTTCCAGGCTTCAAGGTAAAAAAATAGGTAGACACGAGTTTTTATGCAACTCGATGTTTCAAATGTGACATACGTGAGTAAGGATGCAATATGTATAAGTGGAAAAGTTTAATCAGAACCATGGACACAAAATTCTAACACCAATATAGATTTCTGTGGTTTTTATTCCAGGAAAGGGAAATTTAGTCCTCAAAATAGGATGTGCATTCCCCAAACCAATAATTAACTTGGAAAAAATAGTTGAGGCAGATTTTCTGAGTCACTGGGATATGGTCTTCGAGTCATCTTTCTAATTAGTTGGGGGCATCCATCAGCCCAATTTGCTAAGTTAAATGATATGGTGCAGTGCTGGGAGTTTGACAGGTTACTCTATTACTTTTCAGTGGAGACATTTTAACAAAACAAAGTTTTGAAAAATAGCATTTTAAATGGTGGATGAAATGAAAAACCACTCAGAACCTCCACAGCCATACTTATTGGAGAAACAGGACAAATATCTACATTCTGAATTATTGCCTAGCACATACAATCACTCCAAAATGGATATGTATTATATCAGTCTATGGAGAAGCAAGATGACAGCTATGGAATGAGGGAAACCACAGGGCATCTCTCAATTAGTCATCCAGCCTTCCCCTCAGCCCAGTTACATGGTGCTTCTGATTTTATTTTTCCCTATGAACCCTCAAAGCAGTGGCACTACAGACAGGCAGATACAGAGAGTGGCGGGTAGAAGACTGGCTTATCAAGGAAGTTTCCCACGTACATGACTCAAGAAATCTATCACTGGAGTTGATTCCAGAAGTCTGGTGACAATAGAGAGTAATTAATTGCTAAGGGTACAGGTTATAGAATCAAACAGACCTCTAAGTCAAGTCCTCTTTTACTTTTTTACTGATATGAACTTGGAGAAGTTTTCTTTTTCATGCTTGACTTTCTATAATTGTGCAATGGAGATAAATAATACAGTGGAGAATTTCCTTGAGGATTGGATTACATACATACAGAGTTATTGTTAATATTACCATTATCACCTTTGCTTTCTTTCAAAATTTCTCTTGTATATGACTCCTCCTCTGAGAGCTCACAAATAAGTCTAAATGCATTACTAAGAGTTGTTAATGGACACCCACATATTCTTTGATATGCTTTTGCCTAACGAAGAGAATATTTATGCTATAACAGGCACTTCTTACTGTACTTATAAACTACAAGGCAAATAAACAGACTTGTGATTAAACTGAGAAAAAGAGAGTCATGTAGCTCTCTAAAAAGAGACATAGCTCTTTGCTTGAGCTTTATAATCTCGGCCCCTGGGCTCAAGGCTTATTTCTGATGACTGACTTGTATTGCACTTGGCTGATGTATCCTGCACAGCCATTGCCACGTCAGAGGATTCAACCATTCATCCTGCAATAGAAGGAGCAGGAGACTCACCCTAGTTCAACTACAGACTACATTCTCTAAGCAGCTTTCTGCTCAGCAAAATCTTGACTATGGTAGAAATGTGGGTATTATGGATGAATGTCCTGCAGTTTAACTTCACCTACCCTTGGTCAGGAGGGGAGGAATGAGAAAGAGATAAATGGTCAGTGACATCTAGGCATTGGCCTGGAACTTTCAAGGCAAGGAATGAAGCCCAAATGGACCTCTGAAAAATATACCGAGTTCTCTCATTGGAACCTTATGGCTAGAATTTTCTTTCTGTTGTGACGGTTTGTATTCCAAGGGTAGGAAACTGAATTAAGAGGGGGACTAGAGAAATACTGTAATTGGACATAGGGAATTTGGAAACTTTATTCCTGAGTTGATCCTAAGGTAACGTACTTGATCCAGGGATAGGACAGACATCTTGAAAATGTTCCTGGTGAATTTCAGTAAACCAGATTGATTCTTTCCATCTTTATTTTATCCCAGGAAACCCAAGAAAATTGTGATTGCTGTGGGATGCATGTCCTTTGATGACAGAAATATAGAAAGTTTTTTACATATAAGGATATTCATTATCGAATTATTTTTAGCTGTAAAAATTAGAAAAATTATTTAGCTAATTTTTAAACAGTGTCATGCATATATTAAAAGTTGTCTACAGATATTAAAAACTCAAGTTGTAGCATAATATTTAATAACATTAAGTGTCTTCATGACCATGTTAAATAAAGTAGGCTGTCATGAAACAGCATGTCTAATGTGATTTATATTTGGAGAAGGGAGGATTTTATATGTGTACTCATGTGAAAAAAAATATCTAGCCAGGTATATTCTAAAGTATTAACAGTGTAGATACTTAACTGACAGTCTTATTTTCTTCTTCTATTTTTTCCTGAATTTTGTATGTTGTCTCCAGTGGATACACTACATTTTCCTAACCAAAAATAAAAATGGGAGATAAAATCATCAACCTACCTTAGAAAAAGAATAACAATTAATTTTTGTCTTGATATAAAGTTAAAATCATGACGCCCATGAGCTGTGAAATGCATCTCTTTGCATTTCTTCTCTATTCATGGCATTTAAGGTTGTCACCCTTGTGAATCTGTAGAGAATATTATTTATGTGAAGAGGTGTCTATATCTTTTTAAAAGAAGACGCCAATATTCAGGGTCATCAAAAATTCTAATGATGATGGCTGCAATAATAATAATTGCACACATTTGCATAGCATTTGGAAGTTAATAAAGATTCTTCAGATTTTTCTATGAAAGAATAGTTCTGCTCAAGGAAAATGTTATTATTAAGCATGAGGAGAAAAGTTTAAATAAATGAGGCAATTTAACCATTTATTATAAAGTAATAATTTAAAATAGAAGAGAATAAAGCACAACTTTTATCTCTCAAGGAGAAATAAAAAACTAAGTCTCAACCAAAGCTTCCTGTAAGTTGCTTGCAAGTGACAGATCTGAACTCTGCCCAGTGGAAATTACTCTGCTGCTACTATATTACCAAGACTCCATACAGCTAATCTTGGATCTAGTCCTCTCCACCCACCTATTTTTCCACTAAGAAAGGCATAATACATTTTCTAAAACCATGAGAAAGCACAGTTAAATGCACAAACTCGCTCTTTCTAGCCTGTTTCCCCAACCCTACTGCTTTACAAATATTTTGCCAGCCACGTTTTAGATGCAGGAGAGTCAGATTTTGGATGTAGCAAAAAGAAAATCAGCTACAGACAATTTGAGGGTCCACCTTTCTCAGAAAAGAGAAATGGTTCTCTTGGTTTAAGTATATGCCATGCAAGGTTATACCCATATAGGTTTATTATATTCTATTTATTAAATGACATGCCTTCTTATTTCCTTTATTTATTATTTTGTATTCTCAGAATTTATTCTAAGTTCTGATTTTTATCTCTTGAATCAGCCTTAAGACATATACTGAGATCACTCAAGAGTGAGAAGAATGAACTTGAAAAAATAAAAAAAAAAGTTTGATTGACAGTCCCTTATTGAGCATAACTCTGATTGTCACAAAAAGTGCAAGAAAATTATTCCCGTTCTTTTAAATAAATGGTTTAACTTGAACTCAAATGGAAGAGAAGAATGAGAATTGAGTCAGTTCGGGGAATTTGCTTCAGAGGGATCAAGGTGAGGATGCGTGTTTGGTTAAAACAGCTTTGGTCCAGTATCTCCAGCTGACTGAAAGAGCGGTTTTACAGAAATCCCATTAATTATTTGGAGTAAAACTATTGCTTGCTGTTCAGTTGCTCAGTCGTGTCCGACTCTTTGCAACCCCATGGACTGCAGCATGCCAGGTTTCCCTGTCCTTCACCATCGCCCGGAACTTGCTCAAACTCATGTCCATCGAGTCAGCGATGCCATCCAACCATCTCGTCCTCTGTCATCCCCTTCTCTTGCTGCCTTCAATCTTTCCCAGCATCAGGTCTTTTCTAACGAGTCGGCTCTTCATATCAGGTGGCCACAGTATAGGAGCTTCAGCTTCAGCATCAGTTCTTCCAATGAATATTCAGGACTGATCTCCTTTAGGATGGACTGGTTTGCTCTCCTTGAAGTCCAAGTGACTCTCAAGAGTCTTCTCCAACACCACAGTTCAAAAGCATCAATTCTTTGGTTCTCATTCTTCTTTATGTCCAACACTCACATCCATACATGACTACTGGAAAAACCACAGCTTTGACTATATGACCTTTGTTGGCAAAGTAATGTTTCTGATTTTTAATATGATATTGAGGTTTGTCATAGCTTTTCATCCAAGGAGCAAGCATCTTTTAATTTTTAGCTTTAAGTGTCTTTTAAAATTATTGCTAGAAGGTCATGAACATTGGTTAAAAACATGAACTTTGAGTTCAGGATGACCACGTTTAAAATTCTGTCACTTTTTCTGAGGTTCAGTTTTCTTGTTTTCTCACTTGTGAAAATGGGATGAGCCTACCTATTTTCCAATATTGTTGCAAGGATTAAATATACTAATGTATGCAAAGTGTTTAGCATAATACGTGGTGCACTCAATTCAGTCACTCAGTCGTGTCCATTCTTTGCGCCCCCATAGACTGCAGCACGCCAGGCTTCCCTGTGTGGCAACAACTCCCAGCGCTTACTCAAATTCATGTCTCAAGTCAGTGATGCCATCCAAGCATCTCATCCTCTGTTGTCTCCTTTTCCTCCCACCTCAATCTTTCCCAGCACCAGGGTCTTTTCCAATGAGTCGGTTCTTCACATCAGGTGGCCAAAGTATTAGAGCTTCAGCTTAAGCATCAATCCTTCCAATGAATATTCAGGACTGATTTCCTTTAGGATGGTCTGGTTGGATCTCCTTGCAGTCCAAGGGACTCTCAAGAGTCTTCTCCAACACCACAGTTCAAAAGCATCAATTATTCAGCACTCATCTTCCTTTATAGCCCAAATCACTCATCTGTACACTACTGCTGGAAAAACCATAGCTTTGACTAGATGGACTGTTAGCAAAGTTATATCTCTGCTTTTTAGTATTCTGTCTAGGTTAGTCATAGTTTTTCTTCCAAGGAGCAAGTGTTTTAATTTCATGGCTGCAGTCCCCATCTGCAGTGAGTTTGCTGCTGCTGCTGCTAAGTTGCTTCAGTCTTGTCTGACTCTGTGCGACCCCATAGATGGCAGCCCACCAGGCTCCCCCGTCCCCGGGATTCTCCAAGCAAGAACATCTGGAGTGGGTTGCCATTTCCTTCTCCAGTGCATGAAAGTGAAAAGTGAAAGGGAAGTCGCTAGGTCGTGTCTGACTCTTAGCGGCCCCGTGGACTGTAGCCTTCCAGGCTCCTCCGTCCATGGGGTTTTCCAGGCAGTGAGTTTGGAGCCCCACCAAAATAAAGTCTCTCATTGTTTCCATTGTTTTCCCATTTATTTCCCATGAAGTGATGGGACCAGATGCTATGATCTTAGTTTTCTTAATGTTGAGCTTCAAGCCATCTTTTTCACTCTCCTCTTTCACTTTCATCAAGAGGCTCTTTAGTTCCTCTTCGCTTTCTGCCATTAGGGTGGTGTCATCTGCACATCTGAGGTTACTGATATTTCTCCTGGCAATCTTGATTCCAGCTTGTGCTTCATCCAGCCCAGCATTTCCCATGATGTATTCTGCATATAAATTAAATAAGAAGGGTGACAATATACAGCCTGATGTACTCCTTTCCCAATTTGGAACCAGTCTGTTGTTCCATGTTGAGTTCTAACTGTTGCTTCTTGACTTGCATACAGATTTCTCAGGAGGCAGGTCAGGTGGTTTTGTATTCCATCTCTTTAAGAATTTTCCATAGTTTGTTGTGACCCACACAGTCATAGGCTTTGGTATAGTCAATAATGCAGAAGTAGATGTTTTTCTGGAACTCTCTTGCTTTTTCGATGATCAAGTGGATGTTGGCAATTTGATATCTGGTTCCTCTGCCTTCTGTAAATCCAGCTTGAACTTCTGGAAGTTAACAGTTTATGTAGTGTTGAAGCTGGGCTTGGAGAATTTTGAGCATTAGTTTGCTAGCATGTGAGATGAGTGCAATTGTGTGGTAGTTTTAACATTCTTTGGCATTGCCTTTCTTTGTGATTGGAATGAAAACTGACTTTTTCCAGTCTTGTGGCCGCTGCTGAGTTTTCCAAATTTGCTGGCATGTTGAGTGCAGCACTTTCACAGCATCATCTTTTAGTATTTGAAACAGCTCAACTGGAATTACATCACCTCTACTGGCTTTGTTCATAGTAATGCTTCTTAAAGCCCATTTGATTTTGCATTCCAGG
This sequence comes from Bos indicus, assembly GCF_029378745.1. NCBI lineage: Eukaryota > Metazoa > Chordata > Mammalia > Artiodactyla > Bovidae > Bos > Bos indicus. Next base: position 60,949,851 of record NC_091774.1, on the reverse strand, counting down.
ATGTCTAACTCTAGGTGAGTGATCTCACCATCGTGGTTATCTGGGTCATGTATATCTGGGTCATTTTTTGTATAGTTCTTCTGTGTATTCTTACCACCTCTTCTTAATATCTTCTGTTTCTGTTAGGTACATACATTTCTGTCCTTTATTGTGCCCGTCTTTGCATGAAATGTTCCATTGGTATCTCTAATTTTCTTGAAAAGAGCTCCAGTCTTTCCCATTCTATTGTTTTCCTCTATTTCTTTGCATTGATTACTGAGGAAGACTTTCTTATCTCTTCTTGCTATTCTTTGGACTTTGCATTCACTAGGGTATATCTTTCCTTTTCTCCTTTGCCTTTCACTTATCTTCTTTTAGTAGCTATTTGTAAGGCCTCCTCAGACAACCATTTTGTCTTTTTGCACTTCTTTTTCTTGGGGATGGTCTCGATCACTGCCTCCTGTACAATGTCATGAACCTCCATCCATAGTTCTTCAGGCACTCTATCTATCAGATCTAATCACTTGAATCTATTTGTCACTTCTACTGTATAATCATAAGGGATTTGATTTAGGTCATACCTGTATGGTCTAGTGGTTTTTCCTACTTTCTTCAATATCAGTCTGAATTTGGCAATAAGGAGTTCATGATCTGAGCCACAGTCAGCTCCTGGTCTTGTTTTTGCTGACTGTATTGAGCTTCTCCAACTTCTGCTGCAAAGAATATACTCAATCTTATTTTGGTATTGACCATCTGGTGATGTCCATATGTAGTCTCCTCTTTTATTGTTGGAAGAGGGTATTTGCTATGACCAGTGCGTTCTCTTGGCAAAACTCTGTTATCTTTGCCTTGTTTCATTTTGTACTCCAAGGCCAAATTTGCCTGTTACTCCAGGTATCTCTTGACTTCTTACTTTTGCATTTCAGTCCCCTATAATCAAAAGGACATCTTTTTTGGGTGTTAGTTCTAGAAGGTCTTGTAGGTCTTCATAGAACTGTTCAATGTCAGCTTCTTCAGCATTACTGAATAGGGCATAGACTTGGATTATTGTGATATTGAATGGTTTGCCTTGCAAATGAACAGAGATCATTCTGATGTTTTTGAGATTGCATCCAAATACTGTATTTCAGACTCTTTTGTTGACCATGAGTGCTATTCCATTTCTTCTAAGGGATTCTTGCCCACAGTAGTAGATAGAATGGTCATCTAAGTTAAATTCACCCATTCCAGTCCATTTTAGTTCAGTCATTCCTAAAATGTCAATGTTGACTCTTGCTATCTCCTGTTTGACCACTTTCTTTTTTTGTTATTTAAATTTATTTATTTTAATTGGAGGCTAATTACTTTACAATATTGTATTGGTTTTGCCATATTATCAACATGGATCTGCCATGGGTATACACGTGTTCCCCATCCTGAACCCCCCTCCTACCTCCCTCCCCATACCATCCCTCTGGGTCATCCCAGTGCACCAGCCCCAAGCATCCTGTATCCTGCATTGAACCAATTTACCTTGATTCGTGGACCTAACATTCCAGGTTCCTATGCAATATTGTTCTTTATAGCATTGGACTTTACCCCATTACAAGTCACATTCCCAACTGGGTGTTGTTTTTGCTTGGCTCCATCTCTTCATTATTTCTGGAGTTATTTTTCCATTGTTCTCCAATAGCATATTGGGCACCTACCTACCTGGGGAGTTCATCTTTCAGTGTCATCTCTTTTCACCTTTTCACACTGTTCATAGAGTTCTCAAGGTAAGAATACTTATGTGGTTTGCCATTTCCTTCTCCAGTGGACCACATTTTGTTAGAACTCTCCAACATGACCCATCTGTCTTGGGTGATCCTACATGGTATGACTCATAGTTTCATTGAATTAGACAAGGCTGCAGTCCACCCCAAAAAGAAATCCCATACCTATTAGTCCTCATTCTACCTACCACCTCAGCCCCTCAGTCATAAGTCGCTCAGTCGTGTCTGACTCTTTGTGACCCCATGGACTGCAGCCTACCAGGCTCCTCCACCCATGGGATTTTCCAGGCAAGAGTACTGGGGTGAGTTGCCATTGCCTTCTCCATAACTGTCCTTTTTATGTGTGTATATGCATGCTCATTCATGGGCTACTCTTTGCGACCCCAGGGACCGTAGCCCGCTAGGATCCTCTGTCCCTGGAAGTCTCCAAGCAAGGATACTGGAATGGGTAGCCATTCCCTTCTTCAGGAGATCTTCCCCACCCAGGGATTGAATTCGGGTCTCTTGCATTGAAGGCAGATTCTTTACCACCTGAACCATGAGGGAAGCCCCACTGGGAACTGCCTAACTGCCTTTTAGCATGCACTTACTATTTGCTGAGCACTAGAAAAAGAAATTCATGTTCATTATCATATATAAATTTCTGAGCAATACTGAAAAGTTAGTATGGATATTCATACTTTAGGGAGGAAAAAATAACAGAGGCTTAGAGAGATTGAGGCTTCCCTGGTGGTTCAGATGGTAAAGAATGTGCCTGCAATTCTGGAGGCCTGTGTTTTATCCCCGGGGCAAGAAGATCCTCTGGAGAAGGGAATGGCCACCCACTCCAGTGTTCTTTCCTGGAGAATTCCATGGACAGAGGAACCTGGCAGGCTACAGTCCATGGGGTCATAAAAGAGTCAGATGTATATAAACAACATTGTATATGGGAAGGTTGTTAGAGTAAATTCTAACAGTTCTCATCAGAAGGATAACTTTATTTTTATTATGTCTATATGGGATGATGGGTATTAGCTGAGCCTATTGTGATAATCATTTTACAATACATGGAAATCAAACTATAAAGTCATGTAATGATGTTTGTGGATTATTTCTCATTAAAACTGGAGAAAAAAGGAAAACCTATTCTGCAGTATTTACCAGCATGAAGCTGGCTTCTTTGGCAATGGGATATTAAGAACTTCCACAATTACTTAGATATTATCCTTTAGTTCCCAAATCATTTTGATTCCTCAAAGGATTAGATCAGAATAGTCTACATATTTTATATTATATATAGTATAGGCATGGACTGACACAGGTTAAGATCTGGCATAAAGGAGGCACGTGACACTCCAATACTCTTGCCTGAGAATTTCATGGACAGAGGAGCCTGGTGGGCTATAGTCCGTAGGGTTGCAAAGAGTCAGATACACCCGAGCAGCTGAGCACATAGCACTTACAGGCGTTTAACGAATTGCAGGTGAATTAAATTGACTTAAATATTACATTGCTTTTGGTTGGTTGGTTATCTATTCAAAATTGTTTTTATTTCAATAAAGTTGAAAACAGAACACAGAAACACACACATGTAAAATGAGACAATCTGAGTCAATAGTGGGAAAGAAGAATCAGTAAGTCAGATAAATAGCTTAAAAAGATGGGGATACAATTTGAAGCCAGCTGTGAGTTCCTTACACATTCTTGCATCAAAGTGTTTAACAGTCAAAGGAAAGACAGAAATATAATCAGCTACATAAATCATAGTGGAAAATCACCAGTTTAGGAGGAGCACAAGCAGATCTGGTTCTAAGTTGTTGTTGTTGTTGTTTTAATGTGTATAAACAAGTTATAGCTAGCAATAGCTTCAGAGTAAATAAGACAATACATTTTCAGATGGTGTTTCTGATACCATCTTCACTAGGAGCTAAATTTATTGTGACCAATGCAAAATAATAAAAGAAACATCATGGGCAAAAGGCAAATATGAAGGATGCAAGGCCCTACACAAAACCATTGCTAATTATGTACAGTTTTTGTTTTGTTTTTCTGTGGAATTTAGTTACTTAGTATTGTGAACTATGTCATGCCTGTTTTTAACTGCCAGAGGATTCAGGGAACATAATCATGTTAGGTATTAAAAAACTTGCAAACAAAGGATTAAAGGAAAACAGTTTAATAAATCCCTTTAAAAATCCTCTGCAGCATTTCTTCTCATATTGTGTATTTCAGACAATAGTTAGAATTTGGAACCTTCAGGAAGTTTGCCTTTGCATTTTATGGGTCCTTGAATTTTCTGTAAAGATAAGTCCTCTCGCATGCTTCCATGGATGTCATTTCCATCTTTTAACAAATTCTCTTTGAAAGAAGCAATGGGTGCATCTCTGGCTATGAGAGGGATGCTCTCATTTAACTCCCTCATCAAGAGGCATGCAAGATAATATGGTGTAAAGAGCTTGACCTTTGAGATCAATACACCATAACACACTGGATAGTAGCTTTATGAATTTGAACATGCTTTTAACCTCTCTGAGCTTTAATTTCCTAATCTATAATATTACGCTGATGATACCAGTTGTGATAGACAGGGTTCATTCATTGTTAGCAACAAATAGTGATTGGTAAACTTAATGTAAACTTCATGAGTGTGGAATTTATTGGAAGGATGTTGCAGAAATTTGCAGAATATATGGGAAGACAGTAAAATGAGATTATAGGTGGGTGTGCAGAAACACTGTTATCTCCTCAGAAACTACTACTGTAATGAATGCCCTCCAGTGCTTTTCCTTGAATTACTCTGGTCAAGTTTCGTGATTCCTGGAAAGAGAGTCTGTTGGCCTAACATGATGGTTTGACTAGGAGAGCACAGGAAAGATTAGACTTAGAAAGATTACATACAGAAGATGATACATAATTCCCCCAAAGGATGTCAGCCCCAAGAAGGGGAAATAAGTGCTCAGTTCAGTTCAGTTGTGTCTGACTTTGCGACCCCATGGACTGGAGCACGCTAGGATCCTCTGTCCCTGGAAGTCTCCAAGCAAGGATATTGGAATGGGTAGCCATTCCGTTCTTCAGGAGATCTTCCCCACCCAGGGATTGAATTCGGGTCTCTTGCATTGAAGGCAGATTCTTTACCACCTGAGCACGCCATCACAAATTCCCAGAGCTTACTCAAACTCATGTCCATCAAGTCGGTGATGCCATCCAACCATCTCATCTTCTGTCATCCCCTTTTCCTCCTGCTTTCAGTCTTTCCCAGCACCATGGTCTTTTCAAATGAGCCAGTTCTTCTAAATCAGGTGGCCAAAGTATTGGAGTTTCAGCTTCAGCATCAGTCCTTCCAATGAATATTCAGGACTGATTTCCTTTAGGATTGACTGGTTGGATCTCTTTGCAGTCCAAGTCACTTTTAAAAAGTCTTCTCCAACACCGCAGTTCAAAAGCATCTATTATCTGGTGCTCAGCTATCTTTATAGTCCAACTCTCACATTCATACATGACTGCTGGAAAAACCATGGCTTTGACTAGATGGACTTTTGTTGGCAAAGTAATGTCTCTGCTTTTTAGTATGCTGTCTAGATTGCTCATAGCTTTTCTTCCAAGGAGCAAGAGATTTTTTAATTTCATGGCTGCAGTCACCATCTGCAGTGATTTTGGAGCCCCCCCAAAATAAACTCTCTCACTGTTTTCAGTGAGAATTCCAGTTGAGCTATTTCAAATCCTAAAAGATGATGCTATCAAAGTGCTGCACTCAATATGTCAGCAAATTTGGAAAACTCAGCAGTGGCCACAGGACGGGAAAATGTCAGATTTCATTCCAGTCCCAAAGAAAGGCAATGCCAAAGAATGTTCAAACTACCACACAATTGCACTCATCTCACATGCTAGCAAGTAATGCTCAAAATTCTCCAAGCCAGACTTCAACATTACGTGAACCATGTACTTTCAGATGTTCAAGCCGGATTTAAAAAAGGCAGAGGAACCAGAGATCAAATTGTCAACATCTGTTGGATCATCAAAAAAGCAAAAGAGTTCCAGAAAAACATCTACTTCTGCTTTATTGACAACGCCGAATCCTTTGTGTGGATCACAATAAACTGGAAAGTTCTTCAAGAAATGGGAATACCAGGCCACCTGACCTGCCTTCTGAGAAATCTGTATTCAGGTCAAGAAGCAACAATTAGAACTGGACGTGGAACAACAGACTGGTTCCAAATAGGGAAAGGAGTACGTCAAGGCTGTATCTTGTCACCCTGCTTGCTTAACTGATATACAAAATACATCATGCGAAATACCAGGCTGGATCAGGCACAAGCTGGAATCAAGATTGCCGGGAGAAATATCAATAACCTCAGATATTCAGATGACACCACCCTTATTGCAGAAAGTGAAGAAGAACTAAAGAGCCTCTTGAGGAAAGTGAAAGAGAAGAGTGAAAAAGTTGGCTTAAAACTCAACATTCAGAAAACTAGAAGAAAAAGTGCTAGTCACTCAAAAAATGAATCAAAGAAAAAACATCTCTACTACATCTACCACAACACTGCCTTGTGAGATTAAATGCCTGGCACATAGCTATCCTGGAGTGAAAGCTCCATGAGGGAACACACTTTGCTTTATTCATTGCTGCATCTGAAATGCCTCGAATGGTAGCTTGCAAAAGTAGGTGCTCAATTAATATTTACTGAGCATGGATTCAGGGCATTTTTCTTTCCTTCTTTATTTCTGTCATCCTGACTCCCTTTTGGCTAAGCTTGTCAGGAGATGACAATCTCTGGTAACATGTCTTTTAGATAAATGACATTTCATAGCATATGCTACCTGTACTGCATGGTTATCATGATTGTTAGATTTTCATTCATTCATTGAGGCCAAAAGGAAAGCATCGGCAGGGCATTAGAGGATGGTGACATTTCCCTCAACACTTTTAGAAGTGAAAGCTTATCCAGTTTCCAATCTGAATGTCTGGTTCTGTGAACCAGAACTCTTTGGCTGTCTGTGTTTGCTCTCCTTTTCCTATTTTCCTCATGATATTTTCATGACTCCATGATCACACTTTATTTATTTTCCTGATGAAAGTTTCTGGGTGGAATCAAGAGTCACAAAAGATGCAGGGCTTGAAAACTGGAATTACAAGTGCAGCATCTAGAAGTTGTCTCTTAAAGAAGACCCACCATTTATATCACTTTGTACTGATAAATGCTGTGACAAGTTGTCAGTCTCTTTACAGTGCTGAGCAGGCAAGAAGCAAGTCTTTTAAAAAGAAGTGCAGGTTACTTTCATATATCCAAATGAGCATTGGAAAAACTGAATCATATCGTCCAAATGGCTTGTGGTGAATGATGCTACCTTTATGCACAGCCAAAAGCATACTCACAATCCTTTGTGTGTTGAGGGACTGACCCTTTGTGTGTTGAGGGGTTCAGGAGGAAAGGAATGAGAAGTATAAGGAATACAGGTTTTTGAATCTTGCTTCTACTTTTACAAGTTGTATGGCTGAGTAAATAGCTGTCTTTTCTGAACCTCAGTTTCCTATCCCTAAAAATGGGCATACAACTTCCTGGGTGGTTATTATAGAGATCAATGTATTAGTGATAAAAATTAATCTAGAAAAAGTGAAGCACATGAAAAGTAGTCAGTAATATTACACCTTCAACTCTGTTGCATAAAGAGCTCTAGGGTACTCTGAGAGATCTTTCTACAAATGAAGAAATTTCTACTAATATTCAGAATGCCTCAGATTGAACCCTGTCTTCATTATGAAGTAGCTGTGTGAACCTGGATAAGTTTTTTTTTTTTTTTTTTTTTAACTTATTTTAGTCTCAGATACCTCATACATAAAATAGGGGTAAGAATCCCCATTCTGTCTATCCATAATGACAGAGTTTTTATGAGGACCCCCTGAAACATGTGAAGTTGTGAGTGGTGAGTTCTTGTTAGTATTGACAGCATTCAGTTAGAGTAAGCTACATCTTCCATTATTCAGTATCTGTTGTGTGCTAGGCCCAGTATTACACTGTTAATATACATTTGTCCCTGTAATCTCCCAAGGCTGGTACATTTTGCATTAGAGGAAACTGAGGTTTAAACAATGTAGGAATATTTCCTATGTTAGTTTTCTAGGGATGTTGAAACAAAAGTATCATAAACCTTACTTTCTCAACATTATTCAAAAGCTAGAAATTCAAAATTAAAATGTTGACATGGTCATGCTCCCTCTGAAACCTGTAGGAGAGATTTGTTCTTTTCCTCTAGCTGAGTTCTGGTGGCATCAATCTTTGAAATTCCTTGATTTGCAGATGTATCACTCTAATCTCTGTCTCTGTCATCACATGAAGTTCTCTATGTTTCTATGTCTCTGCCTTCCCTTCTTTTAAGGGCATCAGTCATGTTAGATTAAAATCTACTCTAATGATCTCATCATAACTTGATTACATCTGCAAAGATCCTATTTCCAAATGAGGTTACATTCACTGGTGCCCCAACAAATCATTTTGGGAACACAATTTACTCTATAACATCACACAAAACCAACTATCTAGAAAGTGTTACAGATTTGATCCCAGGAATTCTGTTTCTAGAACTTGAATTCTTAAGCAGTAAGACTTACTAGAAATTCATCTATTTAGATGTTAGCTGAGCTAGAATTGGTACCTGAGCTGCATGAGTCCCAGGTCACTGACTTTCATTCTTTGCCTGACTGCCTTTGAGAAAAGAAGTATTCTGAAGTAAAAGTAGCAGGATTTTTTTTTCTCCATTTTAATAGATAATGATTTTCTGTTGTGTTTGAGATCCTGATTTTTAAAGAAAGTAGGGCGAATAATCAGCTATTTTAGTGAACAGTGAGTAAGGATACACCCCTTGTCAACTCTCGGTCTGTGTTTTTGGGGGGAGTTGATCTTCCCCAATCCTGTTTTGAGGGTGGGCATGTGACATGGGCTCGGTCAGTGAGAATGTCCTATCTCACTGGCTTCACTGATAAGATTGAGTGATGGGCAAGCAAAATCAACCAGGTCAGTGGGACACAGAACCAAAAGTCATATCCAAAAATGTTGAAAAGAAAATATTAAAACACTGTTTTCACTCATGCCAAGTGGAGTTGATAAACCATGAAGAGGCAAAAGATTGAAGGTGGGAGGAGAAGGGGACAACAGAGGACGAGATGGTTGGATGGCATCACTGACTCAACGGACCTGAGTTTGAGTACACTCCAGGAGTTGATGATTTACAGGGAGGCCTGGCGTGCTGCAGTCCATGGGGTCACAGAGTCGGACATGACTGAGCGACTGAACTGAACTGAACTGAAAGAGGCAAAGCTGACCAACTTCCTACTACAGTATAAATAATCTTCTGGGGTTAAAGTTGACAGAGAAGAAAGTAATGTTGAAAATGAAGAGCACCTAGGTTCGGATGTTGCTGATGTTCATCTATTCCTGAACTTTTAGTTCTGTGAAATCACTATTTAAATTTTTTTGCCTAAGCTAGTTTACTCTTTTGTCATTCACAAACAAAATAATACAGTGGTTTCCTGGAATTTGAGACTTGAATATCATTTAGAATGTGTACCTTCCTTGAGACTGATTCCCTATATAAGGGATAAAGAAGTACACTATTATTAGAAATCAAGTTTTTATTAGAAATCAAGTTTTATATCAAATAATTATTAGAAATTATTTGATATAATAAATATTACTGGAATCAAGATTACCAGGTATATATCAATAACCTCAGATATGCAGATGACACCACTCTTATGGCAGAAAGCAAAGAACTAAAGAGCCTCTTGATGAAAGTAAAAGAAGAGAATAAAAAAGCTGGCTTAAAACTCAACATTCAGAAAACTAAGATCATGGCATCCAGTCCCATAACTTCATGTCAAATAGATGGGGAAACAGTGGAAACGGTGACAGACTTTATTTTTGGGGGCTCCAAAATCACTGCAGATAGTGACTGCAGCCATGAAATGAAAAGACGTTTTCTCCTTGGAAGAAAAGTTATGACCAACCTAGACAGCATACTAAAAAGCAGAGATATAACTTTGCAAGAAAGGTCTATGTAGTCAAGGCTACACTAGAAAACTCTTGAGAGTCCCCTGGACTGCAAGGAGATACAACCTGTCCATCCTAAAGGAGATCAGTCCTGAATATTCATTGGAAGGACTGATGTTGAAGCTGAAACTCTGATACTTTGGCCACCTGATGCAAAGAACTGACTTATTTGAAAAGACCTTGATGCTGGGAAAGATTGAAGGCAGGAGGAGAAGAGGACAGCAGAGGATGAGATGGTTGGGTGGCATCACCAACTCAACAGACATGAGTTTGAGAAAGCTCCGGGAGTTGGTGATGGATAGGGAAGCCTGGCGTGCTGCAGTCCATGGGGTCGCAGAGTCAAACATGACTGGGTGACTGAACTGAGTGACTGAGAGCCTGAACCAGTTACTAGAAAAATGTCTGATCTTGATATAATAGAAGAAAAAGATAATGCCATTATCAGACATAAGTTGAATATCCTTTGAGTTATACATATCCTGGGGATAAAATTGAATCACATTCACAATTTTTGTCATTGTTTTTAAATACTTATTTCTTTAACTGGAGTAAAATTGCTTTAAAATATGATGTTGGTTTCAGCCGTACAACACAAATCAGCCAAAATTATACATGTATCATCTCCCTTTTGAGCCTTCCTTCTGTCTCCCCACCCCAAGCCTCTAGGTCAGAATGCCAGACTGGGCTTCCTGTGTTATACAATAGCTTCTCACCAGCTATCCTACACATGGTAGTGTATATATGGGGCTTGCCGGGTGGCTCAGCAGTAAAGAATCTGCCTGCAATACAGGAATCACAGGAGTTGTGGGTTCAATCCCTGGGTCAGGAAACCCCTGAAGGAGGGCATGGCAGCCCACTCCAGTGTTCTTACCTGGAGAATCCCATGGACAGAGGAGCCTGGTGGGCTATAGTCCATAGGGTCTTGAAGAGTCGGACACAACTGAAGCAGCTTGGCCTGCACACACGCAGTGTGTATATATCAGTGCTACTTTCACTGCTCACCCCACTCTCTCCTTCCCCCACTGTGCCCACAAGTCCATTCTCTACATCTGCATTCCTTCCCTGCAAACGGCTTCATCAATACCCTTTTTCTAGATTCCATGTATGTGCATTAATATACTATATTTGTTTTTCTCTTTCTGACTTAAAACTGCACTCTGTATAACAGGCTCTAGGTTCATCCACCTCACTAAAACTGACTCACATTTGTTTCTTTTTTATGGCTGAGAAATGAGCTTCCCAGATGGCGCTATTGGTAAACAACCCGCCTATCAATGCAGGAGACATGAGAGATGCAGGTTCGATCCCTGGGTCAGAGAGATCCCCTGGATGAGGCATGACAACCCTGGGCATGGCAACCCACTCCAGTATTCTTGCCTGGAGAATCCCTTGGACAGAGGAGCTTGGTGGGCTACGGTTCAGAAGGTCACAGAGTCGACATGACTGAAGCAACTTAGCACACTCGCACACCTGGCTGAGTAATATTCCATTGTGTGTGTGTACCACACTTCTTTGCCCATCCATCTGTTGATGGACATCTGGATTGCTTCCCACATTGAGAATTTTCAAGTGTGC